>NW_022994290.1:0-70729 GCF_012275295.1 Melopsittacus undulatus | reverse complement strand
TTGGGGGGAGAAAGAAAAGAAAAGAAAGAGTGCAGCCTAACCCCTGACGTGGGGGAAAAGTGGGTACCCTGGCCCTCATGGGGGTGGAGAAAGAAAGAAAGAAAGAGTGCAGCCTAACCCCTGACGTGGGGAAAAGTGGGTACCCTGGCCCTCATGATGGGGGGAGAAAGAAGAAGAAAGAGTGCAGCCTAACCCCTGACGTGGGGAAAAGTGGGTACACCTGGCCCTCATGATGGGGGGAGAAAGAAAGAAAGAAAGAGTGCAGCCTAACCCCTGACGTGGGGAAAAGTGGGTACCCTGGCCCTCATGATGGTGGGAGAAAGAAAGAAAGAAAGAGTGCAGCCTAACCCCTGACGTGGGGAAAAGTGGGTACCCTGGCCCTCATGGGGGGGAGAGAAAGAAAGAAAGAAAGAGTGCAGCCTAAGCCCTGACGTTGGGGAAAAGTGGGTACCCTGGCCCTCATGGGGGGGGAGAAAGAAAGAAAGAAAGAGTGCAGCCTAACCCCTGACGTGGGGAAAAGTGGGTACCCTGGCCCTCATGGGGGGGGGAGAAAGAAAAAGAAAGAAAGAGTGTGCAGCTAACCCCTGACGTGGGGGAAAAGTGGGTACACTGGCCCTCTTGGGGGGGGGAGAAAGAAAGAACGAAAGAGTGCAGCCTAACCCCTGACGTGGGGAAAAGTGGGTACCCTGGCCCTCATGGTGGGGGGAGAAAGAAAGAAAGACAGAAAGAGTGCAGCCTAACCCCTGACGTGGGGAAAAGTGGGTACCCTGGCCCTCATGATGGGGGGAGAAAGAAAGAAAGAAAGAGTGCAGCCTAACCCCTGACGTGGGGAAAAGTGGGTACCCTGGCCCTCATGATGGGGGAGAAAGAAAGAAAGAAAGAGTGCAGCCTAACCCCTGACGTGGGGAAAAGTGGGTACCCTGGCCCTCATGGGGGGGGAGAAATAACGAAAGAAAGAGTGCAGCCTAACCCCTGACGTGGGGAAAAGTGTGGTACCCTGGCCCCTCATGGGGGGGGAGAAAGAAAGAAAGAAAGAGGTGCAGCCTAACACCTGACGTGGGGAAAGAGTGGGTACCCTGGCCCTCATCGGGGGGGAGAACGAAAGAAAGAAAGAAAGAGTGCAGCCTAACCCCTGACGTGGGGAAAAGTGGGTACCCTGGCCCTCATGATGGGGGAGAAAGAAAGAAAGAAAGAGTGCAGCCTAACCCCTGACGTGGGGAAAAGTGGGTACCCTGGCCCTCATGGGGGGGGAGGAAAGAAAGAAAGAAAGAAAGAGTGCAGCCTAAGCCCTGACGTGGGGAAAAGTGGGTACCCTGGCCCTCATGGGGGGGGAGAAAGAAAGAAAGAAAGAGTGCAGCCTAACCCCTGACGTGGGGAAAAAGTGGGTACCCTGGCCCTCATGGGGGGGGAGAAAGAAAGAAAGAAAGAGTGCAGCCTAACCCCTGACGTGGGGAAAAGTGGGTACCCTGGCCCTCATGGGGGGGGGAGAAAGAAAGAAAGAAAGAGTGCAGCCTAACCCCTGACGTGGGGGAAAAGTGGGTACCCTGGCCCTCATGGGGGGGGAGAAAGAAAGAAAGAAAGAGTGCAGCCTAACCCCTGACGTGGGGAAAAGTGGGTACCCTGGCCCTCATGGGGGGGGAGAAAGAAAGAAAGAAAAGAGTGCAGCCTAACCCCTGACGTGGGGAAAAGTGGGTACCCTGGCCCTCATGGGGGGGGGAGAAAGAAAGAAAGAAAGAAAGAGTGCAGCCTAACCCCTGACGTGGGGAAAAGTGGGTACCCCTGGCCCTCATGATGGGGGAGAAAGAAAGAAAGAAAGAGTGCAGCCTAACCCCTGACGTGGGGAAAAGTGGGTACCCTGGCCCCATGGGGGGGGAGAAAGAAAGAAAGAAAGAAAGAGTGCAGCCTAACCCCTGACGTGGGGAAAAGTGGGTACCCTGGCCCTCATGATGGGGGAGAAAGAAAGAAAGAAAGAGTGCAGCCTAACCCCTGACGTGGGGAAAAGTGGGTACCCTGGCCCTCATGATGGGGGAGAAAGAAAGAAAGAAAGAGTGCAGCCTAACCCCTGACGTGGGGAAAAAGTGGGTACCCTGGCCCTCATTGGGGGGGGAGAAAGAAAGAAAGAAAGAGTGCAGCCTAACCCCTGACGTGGGGAAAAGTGGGTACCCTGGCCCTCATGATGGGGGGAGAAAGAAAGAAAGAAAGAGTGCAGCCTAACCCCTGACGTGGGGAAGAGTGGGTACCCTGGCCCTCATCGGGGGGGGAGAAAGAAAGAAAGAAAGAAAGAGTGCAGCCTAACCCCTGACGTGGGGAAAAGTGGGTACCCTGGCCCTCATGGGGGGGGAGAAAGAAGAAAGAAAGAAAGAGTGCAGCCTAACCCCTGACGTGGGGAAAAAGTGGGTACCCTGGCCCTCATGGGGGGGGAGAAAGAAAGAAAGAAAGAGTGCAGCCTAACCCCTGACGTGGGGAAAAGTGGTACCCTGGCCCTCATGGGGGGGGAGAAAGAAAGAAAGAAAGAAAGAGTGCAGCCTAACCCCTGACGTGGGGAAAAGTGGGTACCCTGGCCCTCATGGGGGGGGGAGAAAGAAAGAAAGAAAGAGTGCAGCCTAACCCCTGACGTGGGGAAAAGTGGGTACCCTGGCCCTCATGATGGGGGGAGAAAGAAAGAAAGAAAGAAAGAGTGCAGCCTAACCCCTGACGTGGGGAAAAGTGGGTACCCTGGCCCTCATGATGGGGGAGAAAGAAAGAAAGAAAGAGTGCAGCCTAACCCCTGACGTGGGGAAAAGTGGGTACCCTGGCCCTCATCGGGGGGGAGAAAGAAAGAAAGAAAGAAAGAGTGCAGCCTAACCCCTGACGTGGGGAAAAGTGGGTACCCTGGCCCTCATGATGGGGGGAGAAAGAAAGAAAGAAAGAGTGCAGACTAACCCCTGACGTGGGGAAAAGTGGGTACCCTGGCCCTCATGATGGGGGGAGAAAGAAAGAAAGAAAGAGTGCAGCCTAACCCCTGACGTGGGGAAAAGTGGGTACCCTGGCCCTCATGGGGGGGGAGAAAGAAAGAAAGAAAGAGTGCAGCCTAACCCCTGACGTGGGGAAAAGTGGGTACCCTGGCCCTCATGATGGGGGGAGAAAGAAAGAAAGAAAGAGTGCAGCCTAACCCCTGACGTGGGGAAAAGTGGGTACCCTGGCCCTCATGGGGGGGGAGAAAGAAAGAAAGAAAGAGTGCAGCCTAACCCCTGACGTGGGGAAAAGTGGGTACCCTGGCCCTCATGGGGGGGGGAGAAAGAAAGAAAGAAAGAGTGCAGCCTAACCCCTGACGTGGGGAAAAGTGGGTACCCTGGCCCTCATGGGGGGGGGAAAAAAAGAGTGCAGCCTAACCCCTGACGTGGGGAAAAGTGGGTACCCTGGCCCTCATGGGGGGGGAGAAAGAAAGAAAGAAAGAAAGAGTGCAGGCCTAACCCCTGACGTGGGGAAAAGTGGGTACCCTGGCCCTCATGGGGGGGGAGAAAGAAAGAAGAAAGAAAGAGTGCAGCCTAACCCCTGACGTGGGGAAAAGTGGGGTACCCTGGCCCTCATGGGGGGGGAGAAGAAGAAAGAAAGAAAGAGTGCAGCCTAACCCCTGACGTGGGGAAAAGTGGGTACCCTGGCCCTCATGATGGGGGGAGAAAGAAAGAAAGAGTGCAGCCTAACCCCTGACGTGGGGAAAAGTGGGTACCCGGGCCCTCATGGGGGGGAGAAAGAAAGAAAGAAAGAGTGCAGCCTAACCCCTGACGTGGGGAAAAGTGGGTACCCTGGCCCTCATGGGGGGGGGAGAAAGAAAGAAAGAAAGAGTGCAGCCTAACCCCTGACGTGGGGAAAAGTGGGTACCCTGGCCCTCATGATGGGGGGGAGAAAGAAAGAAAGAAAGAGTGCAGCCTAACCCCTGACGTGGGGAAAAGTGGGTACCCTGGCCCTCATGATGGGGGGAGAAAGAAAGAAAGAAAGAAAGAGTGCAGCCTAACCCCTGACGTGGGGAAAAGTGGGTACCCTGGCCCTCATGGGGGGGGAGAGAGAAACAAAGAAAGAAAGAGTGCAGCCTAACCCCTGACGTGGGGAAAAGTGGGTACCCTGGCCCTCATGGGGGGGGAGAAAGAAAGAAAGAAAGAAAGAGTGCAGCCTAACCCCTGACGTGGGGAAAAGTGGGTACCCTGGCCCTCATGATGGGAGGAGAAAGAAAGAAAGAAAGAGTGCAGCCTAACCCCTGACGTGGGGAAAAGTGGGTACCCTAGCCCTCACGGGGGGAAAAAAAAGAGTGCAGCCTAACCCCTGACGTGGGGAAAAGTGGGTACCCTAGCCCTCATGGGGGGGGGGGAAAAAAGAGTGCAGCCTAACCCCTGACGTGGGGAAAAGTGGGTACCCTAGCCCTCATGGGGGTGGGAAAAAAAGAGTGCAGCCTAACCCCTGACGTGGGGAAAAGTGGGTACCCTGGCCCTCATGGGGGGGGGGAAAAAAAGAGTGCAGCCTAACCCCTGACGTGGGGAAAAGTGAGTACCCTGGCCCTCATGGGGGGGGAAAAAAAAGAGTGCAGCCTAACACCTGATGTGGGGAAAAGTGGTTACTCTAGCCCTCATGGGGGGGGAAAAAAAGAGTGCAGCCTAACCCCTGACGTGGGGAAAAGTGGGTACCCTAGCCCTCATGGGGGGGGGAAAAAAAGAGTGCAGCCTAAACCCCTGACGTGGGGAAAAAGTGGTACCCTAGCCCTCATGGGGGGGGAAAAAAAGAGTGCAGCCTAACCCCTGACGTGGGGAAAAGTGGGTATCCTAGCCCTCATGGGGGGGGGGAAAAAAGAGTGCAGCCTAACCCCTGACGTGGGGAAAAGTCGGAACCCAGCCCTCATGGGGGGGGAAAAAAAGAGTGCAGCCTAACCCCTGACGTGGGGAAAAGTGGGTACCCTGGCCCTCATGGGGGGGGAAAAAAAGAGTGCAGCCTAACCCCTGACGTTCGGAAAAGTGGGTACCCTGGCCCTCATGGGGGGGGAAAAAAAGAGTGCAGCCTAACCCCTGACGTGGGGAAAAGTGGGTACCCTAGCCCTCATGGGGGGGAAAAAAAGAGTGCAGCCTAACCCCTGACATGGGGAAAAGTGGGTACCCTGGCCCTCATGGGGGGAAAAAAAGAGTGCAGCCTAACCCCTGACGTTGGGAAAATTGGGTACCCTAGCCCTCATGGGTTGGAAAAAAAGAGTGCAGCCTAACCCCTGACGTGGGGAAAAGTGGGTACCCTAGCCCTCATGGGGGGGGAAAAAAATAGTCCAGCCTAACCCGAATGTCAGGAAGAGTGCGGCCTAACCCGAATGTCAGGAAGAGTGCGGTATAATCCTAATGTCTGGAAGAGTGCGGCCTAACCCTAATGTCATGAAGAGTGCACCCTAACCCTAATGTCAGGAAGTCTGTACCCTAACACTAATTTCAGAAAGAGTGCACCATAACCCTAATGTCAGGAAGAGTGTACCCTAACCCTAATGTCAGGAAGAGTGCACCCAAACCCTAATTTCAGGAAGAGTGTACCCTAACCCTAATGTCAGGAAGAGTGCACCCAAACCCTAATGTCAGGAAGAGTGTACCCTAACCCTAATGTCAGGAAGAGTGTACCCTAACCCTAGTGACGACCCTAGCCCTAGCGGCGACCCGGGACGGATCTACCTAGCGCCTAATTTGCCTTGCCTTGCCGTCATCTATCATCTCTCATCTGCCATCTATCATCTGCCATGTATCATGTATACATCTGTCATCATCTATCATCTACCATCGATCATGTACTCATCTAACATCATCTATCATCTAGCATTGACTTACCTGCAAAATTGACTTACCTGCAAAATTGACTTACCTGCCAAAACATCATAGGGGTACAGAAACAACCCATACAAGTACAAGATCAATAGCCCCTCCATCCACCCCCACCCTCTGCTTTTTCAGTTAAGGCAACAATTATAACAAGTTACAGTCAGGGAGGAAAAAATCATAGGGGTACAGGAACAACCAATACAAGTACAAGATCAATACTCCATCCCATCCACCCTCACCCTCTCCTTTTTCAATTAACACAACAATTACAACAAGTTACAGTCAGGGAGGAAAACATCATAGGGGTACAGAAACAACCCATACAAGATCCCCCACCCTCTCCTTTTTCAGTTAAGGCAACAATTATAACAAGTTACAGTCAGGGAGGAAAACATCATAGGGGTAGAGAAACAACCCATACAAGATCAATAGTCCATCCCATCCACCCTCACCCTCTCTTTTTTCAATTAACACAGCAATTACAACAAGTTACAGTCAGGGAGGAAAAAATCATAGGGGTACAGAAACAACCAATACAAGTACAAGATCAATAGTCCATCCCATCCACCCTCACCCTCTCCTTTTTCAATTAACACAACAATCATAACAAGTTACAGTCAGGGAGGAAAACATCATAGTGGTACAGAAACAATCCATACAAGATTAATAGCCCCTCCCATCCACCCCCACCCTCTGCTTTTTCAGTTAAGGCAACAATTACAACAAGTTACAGTCAGGGAGGAAAAAATCATAGGGGTACAGAAACAACCAATACAAGTACAAGATCAATAGCCCCTCCCATCCACCCCCACCCTCTGCTTTTTCAGTTAAGGCAACAATTACAACAAGTTACAGTCAGGGAGGAAAAAATCATAGGGGTACAGAAACAACCCATACAAGATCAATAGTCCATCCCATCCACCCTCACCCTCTCCTTTTTCAATTAACACAACAATCATAACAAGTTACAGTCAGGGAGGGAAACATCTTATAGGTACAGAAACAACCCATACAAGTACAAGATCAATAGTCCCTCCCATCCACCCCCACCCTCTGCTTTTTCAGTTAAGGCAACAATTACAACAAGTTACAGTCAGGGAGGAAAAAATCATAGGGGTACAGGAACAACCAATACAAGTACAAGATCAATAGTCCCTCCCATCCACCCTCACCCTCTCCTTTTTCAATTAACACAACAATTATAACAAGTTATATTCAGGGAGAAAAACATCATAGTGGTACAGAAACAATCCATACAAGATTAATAGTCCATCCCATCCACCCTCACCCTCTTTTTCAATTAACACAACAATCATAACAAGTTACAGTCAGGGAGGAAAACATCATAGGGGTACAGAAACAACCCATACAAGATCAATAGTCCATCCCATCCACACTCACCCTCTCCCTTTTTAAGGCAACAATTATAACAAGTTACAGTCAGGGAGGAAAAAATCATAGGGGTACAGAAACAACCCATACAAGTACAACATCAATGGCCAGTCCCATCCACCCTCAGCCTCTCCCTTTTCAGTTCAGACAGTAAGTACAACAAGTTAAAGTCTGGGAGAAAAACATTATAGTGGTACAGAAACAACTCATACAAGATCAATAGTCCCTCCCATCCACCCCTGCCCTCTTCGTTTTCAGTTAAGGCAACAATTATAACAAGTTATAGTCAGGGAGGGAAACATCATAGGGGTACAGAATCAACCCATACAAGATCAATAGTCCATCCCATCCACCCTCACCCTCTTTTTCAATTAACACAACAATCATAACAAGTTACAGTCAGGAAGGAAAACATCATAGTGGTACAGAAACAACCCATACAAGATGAATAGTCCATCCCATCCACACTCACCCTCTCCCTTTTTAAGGCAACAATTATAACAAGTTATAATCAGGCAGGAAAACATCATAGGGGTACAGAAACAACCCATAAAAGTACAACATCGATGGCCAGTCCCATCCACCCTCACCCTCTCCTTTTTCAGTTCAGACAACAAGTACAACAAGTTACAGTCTGGGAGAAAAACATCATAGTGGTACAGAAACAACCCATACTGTTGGGGGTCGAGCATGGGCGCTTGAACAGGCCTACAGCAAGCTGTGAGAAAGTGAACTTATGACCCCAGGTTAAAAGAAGAAGAAGTGTCAAGATCAGCAAAACAGGAATCCAATAACAGGATGCCGGTAATTGCAGAAGCATGATGTAATGCTAAGCTGATGCGAAGGTGTGAAACCAATCAGGAGAGGTAAAGGGGAGCGTGTATCCCTCATGGGCAAAGTGAAGCAGCCAATCAAGTAATGCGTGATCGCGTGTAAGACAGTATATTAAGAGCAGCCTTGTAATCAATAAACGGAGCATTTTGTGAACCTATATTGTATCGGTGTTTTCTCCCCTCCACCTGGCCGCGGCATTCTGGTGACCCTACGTGATACCAGGAGAGAGAGAGACCGTGGACGAGAGAAGGTGGAGATCCCGGCTGCCCGAGAGAGGCAGGCTGCCCGAGAGAGGCAGGAAAAGAGCTCCAATTACGTGGCCACGGCTGACCGGTGAGTCAGGCAGACTGCGGTCTGGTTCGGGATGGGTTTCGCTGTATCAGCGATAGAAAAGGCTACGACAGAAGGAGTGCTATGCGTAGCGAAGAAAACAGGGTACTCAATACCCCGACAGGAACTTGTGGACTTTTTATTTTGGTGCTGACGAAGGGGGTTGTTAGAAAATACGGGACAGTTATTCTCCAAAGATCAATGGCGTAAGACAGGGGAAGAATTGTGGGAGTAGGTGAAGCTTTTAATCTCGAGACTTGGGAGAAAATTACTAAGGAAGAAGCCCCTGATTTATGGATGTTTTCAGTCCTTCCTAAGGTGAAGGGAGCAACCCTTAAAGAGACAGACCTAAAGTTAATGTTGAAATGGTCGAAGACACGTTACCCAGAGATTTATGAGTCTACCGGATTTGAGATATCCTTGTGGAATGGGGCAGGAGTTAAGCTGTGGAATGCAGCTACAAAAGGCAATGATGCTGTGAAAAGCTTGTCAGTCATTTGGAGAACTGTTTTAGAGATGTTAAAGTAAAAAAAAAAATGAGATCATGGAGATCAGCGGGCCCCCCCCCCCCCCCAAACCTCCACTGGTTGCCGCTGCAGCAGCGAAGACTGAGGACGGGGATGAAGACGATCCTTTCGACCTGAGCCCTATTGACCCCGAGATGGAGCCTGTGCACGTTCATCAGTTTGCTGTTGCTGCTCCTGAGATTCTGATGCCTGATAATGCTGATGCTGACCTGGATGGTGCTTTTGACCTGGAGCCTATTCATCCGGAAAAGAAGCCTGATTTATATCCCCCATATCCTCATGATAAATGGGTAGCTGTAAAGGGAGAAGTGAGATGGGTGGGGGATGTGGATGTATTGCACAGTTTCCCATGGTGTGTGTGCTTCCCACCCGAGATGGGAAGGTCTCTTGTATGCTCTTATCAGGGGTATCGGGCAGAATGTGTAAGACCGTGGAGTTGGGACCCCGTATACTACTCCGTTGATACAGTCGCTCTGTGATACTCAAGTACTAGAAGTTGGTAAATATAAGTATGTCCATGTTTCTATCTGCCCTTGGAAACCTTTATAGATATTGCTGGCAACTTCCTCCAACATAGGCTGGCCACCTGTGTCGGAACGAGTGTGCATTTTGGTCAGTATAAAAGCCCAAGCCTCATGCGATGTAAGGGAGGCAGAGCCTCTGCGGGGACGCCTGCTAAGGTTCAGCCTGCCACCTTGCACTGCGATGATGCTTCTCGGAGCTGGTTTCCTGATAGTCTTTACAGGGTCCTTGTGCCACGTCCTGTATGTGGGACTGTGTAGTGGGAACAATGATTGTCTGGATTTTGTGTTTCAAATATTGTAGTTGTGTGGAGTGTGCTTGTGGGATCCCATATGTGTGTGTGTGTGTCTGTGTGTGTGTGTGATGAGGGCAGACAGTGTTCTGTATATTTTTTGTTGTCAGGTTCATGTAAAAGTTTTAACAGGTAGCAGTTTAACCTTTCGGGCAAGAAAAGATTAATGCAAAAGCGCAGTTGCCGATAGGCCGGTGGTTTTAGCTGTGCAAAGCAGGGTGAGCAACTTTGAAAAAAAAAAAACAACAACAACAAAAAAAAAACAACAACAAAAAAAATCACTTGAGGGCAACTGAAAATTAACAGCTTGAATATGCATGCTTGTAAAGTAGCTATTATTAGAGGTTGTGATTTTGTGTATAAAACCACCTGTATTTACTAGCCAGTTGCTAATAAGAAACTATACATTGTATTGTATGGATTTGTCACTTGTAAAAGAGATGTTAAAGAAAGCAAATTTGCAGTAGCTGCTAGAAAATACTAAGGCAAAAGCTAGAAAGATTCTAAGATGATGGTACTGTTATAAAGCAAGTAATGGAACAAATTAAGAGGGTGGGAGAACTCCACTGGTAAGAAGTTTCTTTGGTTAGTCCCTCGCTGCCATTAGCATCTTCAACATGCTGATGCACTCTGTGATAGTTACTCTGCTAATGTAAATCTGTGTGTGCTTTGCTGTAGTAGTGACTTGTTACTGGGTTAAGCAGGTGAAACTCTGCATTGACAACAAGGTGCAAGGACAGAGATTGACCAAATGCCTGCTACCACAGTCAAGGGCAAGACTGGGTTGGCCTCTGTGTTTGCCACCAAGAAGAACCTTTAGCTTCGCTGCTGGCTGCAACCCAGCAGGCGTAGAGCAGTGGAGACACATGTCATGCCAGACCTTGATGTGAGGGATGGCCTCCGCTGTTATCAGAGAGCCATCCAGGAGAAAAAGGGTAGGCCCAGCTGTGTACAGCTATCAACAGGACCATACTGGCTGCCAGCAAAACATACCAAGCCGCAGAACTCAACCACATAAAGAAACAGCAATGGTAGAAATCTCTGTAAAATCTTTGTAATATCTGTGCTATTATGTGTGACCATGGGTAATGGAAAAGTATACTGAGCATATCTGTTAAATCCCAACTATTCCAACCTGTTACATGGTGTGTAGGATTCACTGATATGCCACATGTTATAAAGGTTCAAGTGACTTCAAATCAGACTAATCTTACTGAAATAATGCTACCTAGAGTAGTGGGTTGTTATATTACACAAGTCAAGCAGTGATAGAGCAGACACAATAAATTGTCAAAAACTTTTCGTAAAACTAAAAAGGGGGAGATGTGGAGACAGTTCTCACAGGAAAATGAATATTTGGTACATGAGCTCTGAATAACTCTGAGGGATACAGCAAGGCCATGGGAGGCCCGAGGAAGCCTAAGCAAGCAAGATAAGAAGAAGCTGTAATTCACTGAGTTATGAGAACTGTGGACTGTTGGCAAGCATTCGAGGTCAAGTTCTCACACCTGTGTTTAACCAATTATATGTTAGTCACTAAGGGTCTTCACGACAAGTATCCAATCATGATATGCCAAATTGCTGTAGGTGTGTGTAAGCAATAGTATATAAGGAGTTAAAGCTTTGCAATAAATGGCTTTTTGTCTGATCAAAAAAAAAAAAAAAGGGGGGGGAGTGTAACTCCTTGACTGTTAACACTGTACAGTTTACTTCTGCAGCTGCTTCACATCCCCTTTGCATTAGAATGCTTCTGGGCATGTGTTGTATGAATCTTTCTGATCATTCTGAATCTATTCACAAGAATTTGTTTGAACTTAAAGAAAATATGAAAGAACTTACTGTAGAAACAAATCCTATAGACTCTTGGTTAAAATCGTTAGGAATAAGTAGTTGGTTAAGGAGTTTAATCATGATGTTTAGCGGACCAATAATGATTATGTTGTTAATTTTGTTTTTTGGACCTTGTCTGTTACAATGTATTATGCAACGCATGCAGCAGATGACAAACGCCTTATTTGAAAAAAGAGGGGGAGATGTTGGGGGTCGAGCATGGGCGCTTGAAGAGGCCTACAGCAAGCTGTGAGAAAGTGAACTTATGACCCCAGGTTAAAAGAAGAAGAAGTGTCAAGATCAGCAAAACAGGAATGCAATAACAGGATGCCAGTAATTGCAGAAGCATGATGTAACGCTAAGCTGAAGCGAAGGCGTGAAACCAATCAGGAGAGGTAAAGGGGAGCGTGTATCCCTCGTGGGCAAAGTGAAGCAGCCAATCAAGTAATGCGTGATCACGTGTAAGACAGTATATTAAGAGCAGCTTTGTAATCAATAAACGGAGCATTTTGTGAACCTACATCGTATCGGTGTTTTCTCCCCTCCACCTGGCCGCGGCACCATACAAGATCAATAGTCCCTCCCATCCAGCCTCACCCTCTCCTTTTTCAGTTAAGGCAACTATTCTAACAAGTTACAGTCAGGGAGGAAAACATCATAGGGGTACAGAAACAACCCATACAAGTACAAAATCAATAGTCCCTCTCATCCACCCTCACCCTCTCCATTTTTTTATTAACACAACAAAAAGCATTTCTACAAGTCCGCACTCGTGCAATTCTTGCAGAGCCAAGGCCACGCAGTGAGCGATCCCAATACCCTGAGCCTTGTTGCTGGACAAGAAGATTCTTGGCAGGCATAAGCAAGGTCAATTGTCTTGTTATGCTTCTGTAATTTCCCATGTTTTCGTGCAGAGAATGATCTCTGCCAAGGCTGTAGTTTCCCACGGTGTTTTTACAAATACAGTATTACAAAATACACAAATGCAATTTTACAAATACAAGAACAAACAAGTTATAAACATTAGTTTTGTAAACAGTAGTAACCTCTAGACTCACCAATTAGAGCTCCGTATCCAAGGTTGCTCAGCTTTCCCCTTGAGTCAGCTACATCCACCTGCTAAACATGCACAGAGTTACCCACATGAATTCAAGCTAAATAGATTAGCCTAAAGAGAAAGATGTTCAGTATCGCAGCAAAAACCTGGACATTTCTCAGCTTTGCAGAGCCTAACATTTACTCCCAACACAACCCTTTCTTCTACCCATTCCCCAAGAGCTATTCACACACCAAACCCGACGTTCATTTTCTCCTGCTCCACAGCTCCCTGCTGTGCTAAAAGACTTGCTAGTGTAGCTGAAAAAGGGACCTGTTCTTTCTGTGTGCTGACCGGCAGCACAACCAGACTATCGCAAGGAAATCGCAGAACAATTTACAGCTTAGCTGACTTTTAAAGATTCAAGAGCTTGGCCCAACAGGAGCTAAGCTTGTCTGACTGTTCCAAAGCAAACACCATTACATTTATAAGGAAGCAACCTATCCAAGGACACTGTGATACCAAAGAAAGGCAGTGCAAAAAAGCAGACAATGCTTCAGATGGAGCAAACCTCTGAAGAGTCAATGACTTCAAAAGAAGTGATTATGCTGCTGGACAAGGTAGTGCCTTTGCCCTGAGCTTTAAAAGCAGATCAGCAAGATACATGCTTGCCTCAGTGCTGAAGTTCCAGCTGAATGCACTGTTATTCTCTCCACTTCCACCTACTTACCAGAAGCAGCTTCCTCAGTATGCTCGTGCGCAGTGCCACATCTTCTTTTGCTGCGTCAAACACAAGGCCAGGAAGTGCATCCAGTAAGTAAACTCCCCAAGAGGTGAAGGACAGGAACTAATAAGAAAAAAAATAATTACTAAAATAGTTGCACTGAAGTAAAACAGAAAACTGATGTCAAAGCTGGAAACACAGTGCTCCAATCCCAAATCTGCTTCATGCCTTTAGCCCTTCCATTACCACTCTGCAGCCCCACGCAGTAGCTCACTCTAAACTGTACATGCATTCTCACTAGCTCCCGGTCAGTGGTACAGAGGGAAGGGACTGGGGCTTGACAAGGTCTGGTTTGTTCTCATTATGGTGACGGCGTATTGAAGCTCTCCGGCTTCCAGGCACAAAGGGGAAAATACTGTGACACGCCCTGACAACAGGGGGTCACGCTGCCAGGCCACCAGCAGCACAGGCAGCCATGCAGGCAGAGACCCAGATCCTGACTACAGGCAGGTCGCATTGCCTGCACCACGACTAAGTGGCTTGGCGCCGTCTTTGGAAAGAAGGGGCGAGTCCAGACCATCCCTCCGCTCGTGGACTTAGGGAAGACGCCCCTGTTACTGCACAGAGACCTGCTCTCCTTCCAGGGAGGCTTAAGCTAAGCTGCAGCAATTTTAACAGGTGCCTAAAGGACAAGCTCACTCACTCCCTCACATTGATAGACAAGGACAAGACAAACACAAACCAAAACGTCCCACCCGGCTCCCTGGCAAGAGGCCCCTCTGGTGCCGCAGCACAGGCTCACCCTCAGAGCCGTATCCTCCACACTGCCCACAAACCTTGCAGGGATCTCCACAGCCCTCAGGAAACAAGAGCAGACCAGGCCACCTCTGGGCTCCCACAGCAGGAGAAGAGACCTCTGCCAGCCTAGGCCCAATTTCAAGGTACCCAAGAAGAGAAGGTCCAGCAGCAGCCAAGTCCAGCCAGGAGTCTATCAGGCTTGTGAACAAGCAGCAATCCAGTCCACAAATCACCATCAGGTCCAGCAATTGCCAAGCTGCTCTATAATCATATAGAAGATCAAGCCGGGCAGTCAGTCTGAAGTCCAGACTAAGAATCTTCACAGGCAGGGACAGAGCTGAAGAGCAGCATTCCTCCAACAGAGTTCTAAAGAAAACTGAGGTACAGAGCTCGGTTTAAATAGGGCTCCTGGGTGTGGTCTGGTGCACAGGTGAGGCTGTTTAGGGTCATTAAGGCTTACTAATGCCCTCAGTGCCTTAACGAGGCACCTGAGAGCAATGGAAAATTCTAGTTCTATCCACAGGGCCTACAGAGTGAGGTGTGATTGCAGTGTTGTGATGGGGTTTTGTTCCATCTGTTAGCTGGTTAGTCTTCTTCCTCACCTAGCCCCAGAGACATTCTATCAAATGAATGTTCTGTGCATGAGAAGACGCAACCACTTCATTTGTGTGTGATTCAGTAAATCCTCTTGGAGACTTTATGATTCTGTTCAGTTCTGGGAGACTTTGGAAGAGTGGGTACATAAACACAACCCTCAGGAAGGCACACACCATTCTGAATGGGCAGTTCCTAATAGCCCCTGTACTGTTTATTTCACATTAATTTCACCCTACAATGAAGTAAGGTGTTCACTTTCCATTCAGATCTGAATAGAAATTTAAGACAGAATTTTTATTCTACCCATTCCTTACTAGTTTTAAACTGTTTTTGGTTACCTCTTAGATATTTATGGTCTTTTCTGTCCTGTTTTAAGCTGCTCTTGCCTATTTCTAATCTGCTTCAGGCTACCCATTTCTAACCTGGTCTTGCCCTTTCATAGCTTGGTTTAACTCCTGTATGGTCATTTTTATCTTACTCTTCTCCGTTTCTAAACCTTTTTTAGATTCTTTTGGCAAATTGTAAACAATGGAGAGGCTTTTCCATCTTATTCTGCCCATTCCTTACTAGTTTTAAGCTGGTTTTGGCTCCTTCTTCAATATTTGTGGTCATTTCTGGCCTGTTTTAAGCTGCTCTTGCCTACTTCTAATGTGCTTCAGGCTATTTCTAACCTCTTGATGCCCATTTCTAATTCTTCTGAAGCCATTCTGGCAGTTTCCAAACCATTTTGGTCCATTTCCTACCCATTTCTAGCCTGGTCTTGCCCTTTCCTAACTTGGTTTAACTCCTGTATGGTCATTTTTATCTTATTTGTGTTTGTGTTTGGAATGATTTGGTTTTGTCAGACCTGGTTCTCAGGCTCCTCAGGAGCCCGGTTGCTTTGCTCTTGGGTCTGTGCATGTGATCTGGGCAGATGTGCTGCTCCGTCTGGGAGGTACTGTGCCTGTGTAGGTTATTCTCTGTTTGTTGGTGTCACAGCATGTGTAGTGTTTTGTGTGTGTGTGTTTGCCTTGGAGCTGCTCTACTCATGGTGTGTATTTGGGCCAGGTGCAGCATCTGTAGTGCAAGTCTGTGTGTATTATGATCAGAGGCAGATCTTGAGCATTTCCTTGGGATGGAGGTTACAGGTTCTGGGCTCAGCAATGGTCTCTAGACATAAAAGCTGTGTGGGTATTAACATAGTAGTTGTTTAGCAACTCGGTGATAATTTGGCCAGTGTTTTTGTTCAGATCTCTGCTCTGAAGCAGTTGTCAACGTGATGAAAGCAGGCTTGAAGCAAGGCTCTGTGGCAGAGATGCAGAGCAGCCGGCAGACACTCTTGCAGCCCCGACAGTGATCCCATAAGGATGACATGACAATGATCGGCAGGGCTGGAAGGGGGGGGGGGGTGGCGGGCGTTTCGGCGGCGGGCGCCGCTCGCTGTTGCCATCTTGTGTCCAGGTTAGGTACTGCAGCCCTGCCTCCGCGCATGAGCCGTGGTGCTCCCTGTCCCCGGAAGTGGCTGGTGTCACGTGGTGCCCGCCGGTTTCCGGCGGGCTGTAGCAAGCGCGGCTCCATGCGGCCGCAGTCTGGTGGCCGCCCGCCGGCTCCGGTCCCTCCGCGCCGTTTCGGTGTGGCAGGCGCAGCCCCCGGGAGCAGCATGGCGGCGGGCAGGGTCCGGGTCCAGGTCCGGGTCCCGGCAGCAGCAGGTGAGAGCCGAGCCCACCGCGGGGCCGGGCTTACCGGGGAGGGGAGCGGGCCCGGCCGCCCGGCCGTGCCTTGGACGTGCGCAGAGGGGCCTCTCCTGCCTGCTGGCCGCTCGGCACGGGAAGCCTCTCGGTGCTCGGTACTGAGGGGAGTGAAGGCACGGGGGGGGGGGGGGGGGGGGGGTTACCTGGAGGTCCGTAATTCACACTGTACCTGCACTGGGAGGGAAAGGGGCCAGGGTTGAAATAGCTGTTTCTAAAGCAGCCAAGGCGTTCCCTGCTTGTTTTCTCTGATCTAATCTTGTGCTTAGTTGGGAAATTAGACTGTTGACTGTAGCTTTAAGGTGCTGAAGGATCTGGAGACTGGGATTCTCGGAGAAATGAGAAGGGGGAAGGGTGCATTGCCCTCCTTTTGTTCTGCACACAGACCTTGCTGGGCTGAGCCCTGGGGGAGGCCAGCTCATCCCAGCCTTTCTGTTAAGGACTTCAGTTGCTGCTGTTGCTCTCCTGCTTTCGCCCGTCTTTGGACAACTGCTTAGCTCCAGTAAAGCCATCAGGCTTCTTCATAAATGCTTCTTATTCCAGATGCAGAGGCAGCTCAAGCACAGGCCCTCGCTAATGGCTGCAGTGGCTGCGGCTGTTGGGTTTCATAGGTAAGAATTTTTGTAGGGGATTGTCTCTCCTGTGAAATGCTTGCATGGGATTTGTCCATAAAAAAATCCCTCACTGTTCTCTTTTCTCCACTGCTTGGCTGTGAGAGCAGGAAGCAGCAGAATCCGTGGCAGAGATAGATAAAGAAGAGCACGGGGAAGAAGCAAGCCCAGATGGCAGGGAGAAAGAGAACCAGCAGTATCCAGGTCAGGCAGAAACTGCCCCTCCCAGAGCAGAGTCCCAACAGCTGAGAAGCTGGAGCATCATGCCCAGGGAATGGATCTTGCATGTTGGCTGTCTGAGAAGCTGCACAGTGAGAAACGGTCGCTAGGTTCAGGTAAGCCTCAGTAAGACTAATTCTAAACAATTAACAGGCATTTCCATTTTACTTCATCCCATTCCTGACTAGTTCTAAGCTATTTTTGGTTACTTAAGTATTTATGGTCATTTCTGGCCTGTTTTAAGCTGCTCTTGCCTATTTCTAATGTGCTTCAGGCTATTTCTAACCTCTTGATGCCCATTTCTAATTCTTCTGAAGCCATTCTGGCAGTTTCCAAACCATTTTGGTCCATTTCCTACCCATTTCTAGCCTGGTCTTCCTCTTCATAGCTTGGTTTAACTCCTGTATGGTCATTTTTATCTTACTCTTCTGCATTTCTAAACCTTTTTTAGATTCTTTTGGCACATTGTAAACAATGGAGAGGCTTTTCCATCTTATTCTGCCCAGTCCTTACTAGTTTTAAGCTGGTTTTGGCTACTTCTTTAGTATTTGTGGTCATTTCTGGCCTGTTTTAAGCTGCTCTTGCCTATTTCTAATGTGCTTCAGGCTATTTCTAACCTCTTGATGCCCATTTCTAATTCTTCTGAAGCCATTCTGGCAGTTTCCAAACCATTTTGGTCCATTTCCTACCCATTTCTAGCCTGGTATTGCCGTTCCTAGCTTGGTTTAACTCCTGTATGGTCATTTTTATCTTACTGCTTCTGCAGTTTCTAAACCTTTTTTAGATTCTTTTGGCACATTGTAAACAATGGAGAGGCTTTTCCATCTTATTCTGCCCATTCCTTACTAGATTTTAAGCTGGTTTTGGCTCCTTCTTTAGTATTTGTGGTCATTTTTGGCCTGTTTTAAGCTGCTCTTGCCTATTTCTAATGTGCTTCAGGCTATTTCTAACCTCTTGATGCCCATTTCTAATTCTTCTGAAGCCATTCTGGCAGTTTCCAAACCATTTTGGTCCATTTCCTACCCATTTCTAGCCTGGTTTTGCCGTTTCCTAGCTTGGTTTAACTCCTGTATGGTCATTTTTATTTTACTCTTCTCCGTTTCTAAACCTTTTTTAGATTCTTTTGGCACATTGTAAACAATGGAGAGGCTTTTCCATCTTATTCTGCCCAATCCTTACTAGTTTTAAGCTGGTTTTGGCTCCTTCTTCAATATTTGTGGTCATTTCTGGGCTGTTTTAAGCTGCTCTTGCCTTTTTCTAATGTGCTTCAGGCTATTTCTAACCTCTTGATGCCCATTTCTAATTCTTCTGAAGCCATTCTGGCAGTTTCCAAACCATTTTGGTTCATTTCCTACCCATTTCTAGCCTGGTCTTCCCCTTCCTAGCTTGGTTTAACTCCTGTATGGTCATTTTTATCTTACTCTTCTGCATTTCTAAACCTTTTTTAGATTCTTTTGGCACATTGTAAACAATGGAGAGGCTTTTCCATCTTATTCTGCCCAATTCCTTACTAGTTTTAAGCTGGTTTTGGCTCCTTCTTTAGTATTTGTGGTCATTTTTGGCCTGTTTTAAGCTGCTCTTGCCTATTTCTAATGTGCTTCAGGCTATTTCTAACCTCTTGATGCCCATTTCTAATTCTTCTGAAGCCATTCTGGCAGTTTCCAAACCATTTTGGTCCATTTCCTACCCATTTCTAGCCTGGTTTTGCCGTTTCCTAGCTTGGTTTAACTCCTGTATGGTCATTTTTATCTTTACTCTTCTCCGTTTCTAAACCTTTTTTAGATTCTTTTGGCACATTGTAAACAATGGAGAGGCTTTTCCATCTTATTCTGCCCAATCCTTACTAGTTTAAGCTGGTTTTGGCTCCTTCTTCAATATTTGTGGTCATTTCTGGGCCTGTTTTAAGCTGCTCTTGCCTATTTCTAATGTGCTTCAGGCTATTTCTAACCTCTTGATGCCCATTTCTAATTCTTCTGAAGCCATTCTGGCAGTTTCCAAACCATTTTGGTCATTTCCTACCCATTTCTAGCCTGGTCTTCCCCTTCCTAGCTTGGTTTAACTCCTGTATGGTCATTTTTATCTTACTCTTCTGCATTTCTAAACCTTTTTTAGATTCTTTTGGCACATTGTAAACAATGGAGAGGCTTTTCCATCTTATTCTGCCCATTCCTTACTAGTTTTAAGCTGGTTTTGGCTACTTCTTTAGTATTTGTGGTCATTTTTGGCCTGTTTTAAGCTGCTCTTGCCTATTTCTAATGTGCTTCAGGCTATTTCTAACCTCTTGATGCCCATTTCTAATTCTTCTGAAGCCATTCTGGCAGTTTCCAAACCATTTTGGTCCATTTCCTACCCATTTCTAGCCTGGTCTTGCCCTTCCTAGCTTGGTTTAACTCCTGTATGGTCATTTTTATCTTACTGTTCTGCATTTCTAAACCTTTTTTAGATTCTTTTGGCACATTGTAAACAATGGAGAGGCTTTTCCATCTTATTCTGCCCAATCCTTACTAGATTTTAAGCTGGTTTTGGCTCCTTCTTTAGTATTTGTGGTCATTTTTGGCCTGTTTTAAGCTGCTCTTGCCTATTTCTAATGTGCTTCAGGCTATTTCTAACCTCTTGATGCCCATTTCTAATTCTTCTGAAGCCATTCTGGCAGTTTCCAAACCATTTTGGTCCATTTCCTACCCATTTCTAGCCTGGTTTTGCCGTTTCCTAGCTTGGTTTAACTCCTGTATGGTCATTTTTATTTACTCTTCTCCGTTTCTAAACCTTTTTTAGATTCTTTTGGCACATTGTAAACAATGGAGAGGCTTTTCCATCTTATTCTGCCCAATCCTTACTAGTTTTAAGCTGGTTTTGGCTCCTTCTTCAATATTTGTGGTCATTTCTGGGCTGTTTTAAGCTGCTCTTGCCTATTTCTAATGTGCTTCAGGCTATTTCTAACCTCTTGATGCCCATTTCTAATTCTTCTGAAGCCATTCTGGCAGTTTCCAAACCATTTTGGTTCATTTCCTACCCATTTCTAGCCTGGTCTTCCCCTTCCTAGCTTGGTTTAACTCCTGTATGGTCATTTTTATCTTACTCTTCTGCATTTCTAAACCTTTTTTAGATTCTTTTGGCACATTGTAAACAATGGAGAGGCTTTTCCATCTTATTCTGCCCATTCCTTACTAGTTTTAAGCTGGTTTTGGCTACTTCTTTAGTATTTGTGGTCATTTTTGGCCTGTTTTAAGCTGCTCTTGCCTATTTCTAATGTGCTTCAGGCTATTTCTAACCTCTTGATGCCCATTTCTAATTCTTCTGAAGCCATTCTGGCAGTTTCCAAACCATTTTGGTCCATTTCCTACCCATTTCTAGCCTGGTCTTGCCCTTCCTAGCTTGGTTTAACTCCTGTATGGTCATTTTTATCTTACTGTTCTGCATTTCTAAACCTTTTTTAGATTCTTTTGGCACATTGTAAACAATGGAGAGGCTTTTCCATCTTATTCTGCCCATTCCTTACTAGTTTTAAGCTGGTTTTGGCTACTTCTTTAGTATTTGTGGTCATTTTTGGCCTGTTTTAAGCTGCTCTTGCCTATTTCTAATGTGCTTCAGGCTATTTCTAACCTCTTGATGCCCATTTCTAATTCTTCTGAAGCCATTCTGGCAGTTTCCAAACCATTTTGGTCCATTTCCTACCCATTTCTAGCCTGGTTTTGCCGTTTCCTAGCTTGGTTTAACTCCTGTATGGTCATTTTTATCTTACTCTTCTCCGTTTCTAAACCTTTTTTAGATTCTTTTGGCACATTGTAAACAATGGAGAGGCTTTTCCATCTTATTCTGCCCAATCCTTACTAGTTTTAAGCTGGTTTGGCTCCTTCTTTAGTATTTGTGGTCATTTCTGGCCTGTTTTAAGCTGCTCTTGCCTATTTCTAATGTGCTTCAGGCTATTTCTAACCTCTTGATGCCCATTTCTAATTCTTCTGAAGCCATTCTGGCAGTTTCCAAACCATTTTGGTCCATTTCCTACCCATTTCTAGCCTGGTCTTGCCCGTTCCTAGCTTGGTTTAACTCCTGTATGGTCATTTTTATCTTACTCTTCTCAGTTTCTAAACCTTTTTTAGATTCTTTTGGCACATTGTAAACAATGGAGAGGCTTTTCCATCTTATTCTGCCCAATTCCTTACTAGTTTTAAGCTGGTTTTGGCTACTTCTTTAGTATTTGTGGTCATTTCTGGCCTGTTTTAAGCTGCTCTTGCCTATTTCTAATGTGCTTCAGGCTATTTCTAACCTCTTGATGCCCATTTCTAATTCTTCTGAAGCCATTCTGGCAGTTTCCAAACCATTTTGGTCATTTCCTACCCATTTCTAGCCTGGTCTTTGCCCTTTCCTAGCTTGGTTTAACTCCTGTATGGTCATTTTTATCTTACTCTTCTGCAGTTTCTAAACCTTTTTTAGATTCTTTTGGCACATTGTAAACAATGGAGAGGCTTTTCCATCTTATTCTGCCCAATCCTTACTAGTTTTAAGCTGGTTTTGGCTACTTCTTTAGTATTTGTGGTCATTTTTGGCCTGTTTTAAGCTGCTCTTGCCTATTTCTAATGTGCTTCAGGCTATTTCTAACCTCTTGATGCCCATTTCTAATTCTTCTGAAGCCATTCTGGCAGTTTCCAAACCATTTTGGTCCATTTCCTACCCATTTCTAGCCTGGTCTTGCCTTTCCTAGCTTGGTTTAACTCCTGTATGGTCATTTTTATCTTACTCTTCTCCGTTTCTAAACCTTTTTTAGATTCTTTTGGCACATTGTAAACAATGGAGAGGCTTTTCCATCTTATTCTGCCCAATCCTTACTAGATTTAAGCTGGTTTTGGCTCCTTCTTAGTATTTGTGGTCATTTTTGGGCCTGTTTTAAGCTGCTCTTGCCTATTTCTAATGTGCTTCAGGCTATTTCTAACCTCTTGATGCCCATTTCTAATTCTTCTGAAGCCATTCTGGCAGTTTCCAAACCATTTTGGTCCATTTCCTACCCATTTCTAGCCTGGTCTTGCCCGTTCCTAGCTTGGTTTAACTCCTGTATGGTCATTTTTATCTTACTCTTCTCCGTTTCTAAACCTTTTTTAGATTCTTTTGGCACATTGTAAACAATGGAGAGGCTTTTCCATCTTATTCTGCCCATCCTTACTAGTTTTAAGCTGGTTTTGGCTACTTCTTTCAATATTTGTGGTCATTTTTGGGCCTGTTTTAAGCTGCTCTTGCCTATTTCTAATGTGCTTCAGGCTATTTCTAACCTCTTGATGCCCATTTCTAATTCTTCTGAAGCCATTCTGGCAGTTTCCAAACCATTTTGGTCCATTTCCTACCCATTTCTAGCCTGGTCTTCCCCTTCCTAGCTTGGTTTAACTCCTGTATGGTCATTTTTTATCTTACTCTTCTGCATTTCTAAACCTTTTTTAGATTCTTTTGGCACATTGTAAACAATGGAGAGGCTTTTCCATCTTATTCTGCCCATTCCTTACTAGATTTAAGCTGGTTTTGGCTACTTCTTTAGTATTTGTGGTCATTTTTGGCCTGTTTTAAGCTGCTCTTGCCTATTTCTAATGTGCTTCAGGCTATTTCTAACCTCTTGATGCCCATTTCTAATTCTTCTGAAGCCATTCTGGCAGTTTCCAAACCATTTTGGTCCATTTCCTACCCATTTCTAGCCTGGTTTTGCCGTTTCCTAGCTTGGTTTAACTCCTGTATGGTCATTTTTATCTTACTCTTCTCCGTTTCTAAACCTTTTTTAGATTCTTTTGGCACATTGTAAACAATGGAGAGGCTTTTCCATCTTATTCTGCCCAATCCTTACTAGTTTTAAGCTGGTTTTGGCTACTTCTTCAGTATTTGTGGTCATTTTCTGGCCTGTTTTAAGCTGCTCTTGCCTATTTCTAATGTGCTTCAGGCTATTTCTAACCTCTTGATGCCCATTTCTAATTCTTCTGAAGCCATTCTGGCAGTTTCCAAACCATTTTGGTCCATTTCCTACCCATTTCTAGCCTGGTCTTGCCCTTTCCTAGCTTGGTTTAACTCCTGTATGGTCATTTTTATCTTACTCTTCTGCATTTCTAAACCTTTTTTAGATTCTTTTGGCACATTGTAAACAATGGAGAGGCTTTTCCATCTTATTCTGCCCATCCTTACTAGTTTAAGCTGGTTTTGGCTACTTCTTTAGTATTTGTGGTCATTTTTGGCCTGTTTTAAGCTGCTCTTGCCTATTTCTAATGTGCTTCAGGCTATTTCTAACCTCTTGATGCCCATTTCTAATTCTTCTGAAGCCATTCTGGCAGTTTCCAAACCATTTTGGTCCATTTCCTACCCATTTCTAGCCTGGTCTTGCCGTTCCTAGCTTGGTTTAACTCCTGTATGGTCATTTTTATCTTACTCTTCTCCGTTTCTAAACCTTTTTTAGATTCTTTTGGCACATTGTAAACAATGGAGAGGCTTTTCCATCTTATTCTGCCCAATCCTTACTAGTTTTAAGCTGGTTTTGGCTCCTTCTTTAGTATTTGTGGTCATTTTTGGCCTGTTTTAAGCTGCTCTTGCCTATTTCTAATGTGCTTCAGGCTATTTCTAACCTCTTGATGCCCATTTTCTAATTCTTCTGAAGCCATTCTGGCAGTTTCCAAACCATTTTGGTCCATTTCCTACCCATTTCTAGCCTGGTCTTGCCCTTCCTAGCTTGGTTTAACTCCTGTATGGTCATTTTTATCTTACTGTTCTGCATTTCTAAACCTTTTTTAGATTCTTTTGGCACATTGTAAACAATGGAGAGGCTTTTCCATCTTATTCTGCCCATTCCTTACTAGTTTTAAGCTGGTTTTGGCTACTTCTTAGTATTTGTGGTCATTTTTGGCCTGTTTTAAGCTGCTCTTGCCTATTTCTAATGTGCTTCAGGCTATTTCTAACCTCTTGATGCCCATTTCTAATTCTTCTGAAGCCATTCTGGCAGTTTCCAAACCATTTTGTTCCATTTCCTACCCATTTCTAGCCTGGTCTTGCCCTTCCTAGCTTGGTTTAACTCCTGTATGGTCATTTTTATCTTACTCTTCTCCGTTTCTAAACCTTTTTTAGATTCTTTTGGCACATTGTAAACAATGGAGAGGCTTTTCCATCTTATTCTGCCCAATCCTTACTAGATTTAAGCTGGTTTTGGCTCCTTCTTTAGTATTTGTGGTCATTTTTGGCCTGTTTTAAGCTGCTCTTGCCTATTTCTAATGTGCTTCAGGCTATTTCTAACCTCTTGATGCCCATTTCTAATTCTTCTGAAGCCATTCTGGCAGTTTCCAAACCATTTTGGTCCATTTCCTACCCATTTCTAGCCTGGTCTTGCCCTTCCTAGCTTGGTTTAACTCCTGTATGGTCATTTTTATCTTACTGTTCTGCATTTCTAAACCTTTTTTAGATTCTTTTGGCACATTGTAAACAATGGAGAGGCTTTTCCATCTTATTCTGCCCATTCCTTACTAGTTTTAAGCTGGTTTTGGCTACTTCTTTAGTATTTGTGGTCATTTTTGGCCTGTTTTAAGCTGCTCTTGCCTATTTCTAATGTGCTTCAGGCTATTTCTAACCTCTTGATGCCCATTTCTAATTCTTCTGAAGCCATTCTGGCAGTTTCCAAACCATTTTGGTCCATTTCCTACCCATTTCTAGCCTGGTCTTGCCCTTCCTAGCTTGGTTTAACTCCTGTATGGTCATTTTTATCTTACTCTTCTCCGTTTCTAAACCTTTTTTAGATTCTTTTGGCACATTGTAAACAATGGAGAGGCTTTTCCATCTTATTCTGCCCAATCCTTACTAGATTTAAGCTGGTTTTGGCTCCTTCTTTAGTATTTGTGGTCATTTTTGGCCTGTTTTTAAGCTGCTCTTGCCTATTTCTAATGTGCTTCAGGCTATTTCTAACCTCTTGATGCCCATTTCTAATTCTTCTGAAGCCATTCTGGCAGTTTCCAAACCATTTTGGTCCATTTCCTACCCATTTCTAGCCTGGTTTTGCCGTTTCCTAGCTTGGTTTAACTCCTGTATGGTCATTTTTATCTTACTCTTCTCCGTTTCTAAACCTTTTTTAGATTCTTTTGGCACATTGTAAACAATGGAGAGGCTTTTCCATCTTATTCTGCCCAATCCTTACTAGTTTTAAGCTGGTTTTGGCTCCTTCTTCAATATTTGTGGTCATTTCTGGGCTGTTTTAAGCTGCTCTTGCCTTTTTCTAATGTGCTTCAGGCTATTTCTAACCTCTTGATGCCCATTTCTAATTCTTCTGAAGCCATTCTGGCAGTTTCCAAACCATTTTGGTCCATTTCCTACCCATTTCTAGCCTGGTCTTGCCCTTCCTAGCTTGGTTTAACTCCTGTATGGTCATTTTTATCTTACTCTTCTGCATTTCTAAACCTTTTTTAGATTCTTTTGGCACATTGTAAACAATGGAGAGGCTTTTCCATCTTATTCTGCCCATTCCTTACTAGTTTTAAGCTGGTTTTGGCTACTTCTTTAGTATTTGTGGTCATTTTTGGCCTGTTTTAAGCTGCTCTTGCCTATTTCTAATGTGCTTCAGGCTATTTCTAACCTCTTGATGCCCATTTCTAATTCTTCTGAAGCCATTCTGGCAGTTTCCAAACCATTTTGGTCCATTTCCTACCCATTTCTAGCCTGGTTTTGCCGTTTCCTAGCTTGGTTTAACTCCTGTATGGTCATTTTTATCTTACTCTTCTGCCGTTTCTAAACCTTTTTTAGATTCTTTTGGCACATTGTAAACAATGGAGAGGCTTTTCCATCTTATTCTGCCCATCCTTACTAGTTTTAAGCTGGTTTTGGCTCCTTCTTTAGTATTTGTGGTCATTTCTGGCCTGTTTTAAGCTGCTCTTGCCTATTTCTAATGTGCTTCAGGCTATTTCTAACCTCTTGATGCCCATTTCTAATTCTTCTGAAGCCATTCTGGCAGTTTCCAAACCATTTTGGTCCATTTCCTACCCATTTCTAGCCTGGTCTTGCCCTTCCTAGCTTGGTTTAACTCCTGTATGGTCATTTTTATCTTACTCTTCTGCATTTCTAAACCTTTTTTAGATTCTTTTGGCACATTGTAAACAATGGAGAGGCTTTTCCATCTTATTCTGCCCATTCCTTACTAGTTTTAAGCTGGTTTTGGCTCCTTCTTTAGTATTTGTGGTCATTTTTGGCCTGTTTTAAGCTGCTCTTGCCTATTTCTAATGTGCTTCAGGCTATTTCTAACCTCTTGATGCCCATTTCTAATTCTTCTGAAGCCATTCTGGCAGTTTCCAAACCATTTTGGTCCATTTCCTACCCATTTCTAGCCTGGTTTTGCCGTTTCCTAGCTTGGTTTTAACTCCTGTATGGTCATTTTTATCTTACTCTTCTGCCGTTTCTAAACCTTTTTTAGATTCTTTTGGCACATTGTAAACAATGGAGAGGCTTTTCCATCTTATTCTGCCCATTCCTTACTAGTTTTAAGCTGGTTTTGGCTACTTCTTTAGTATTTGTGGTCATTTCTGGCCTGTTTTAAGCTGCTCTTGCCTATTTCTAATGTGCTTCAGGCTATTTCTAACCTCTTGATGCCCATTTCTAATTCTTCTGAAGCCATTCTGGCAGTTTCCAAACCATTTTGGTCCATTTCCTACCCATTTCTAGCCTGGTTTTGCCGTTCCTAGCTTGGTTTAACTCCTGTATGGTCATTTTTATCTTACTCTTCTCCGTTTCTAAACCTTTTTTAGATTCTTTTGGCACATTGTAAACAATGGAGAGGCTTTTCCATCTTATTCTGCCCAATCCTTACTAGATTTTAAGCTGGTTTTGGCTCCTTCTTTAGTATTTGTGGTCATTTTTGGCCTGTTTTAAGCTGCTCTTGCCTATTTCTAATGTGCTTCAGGCTATTTCTAACCTCTTGATGCCCATTTCTAATTCTTCTGAAGCCATTCTGGCAGTTTCCAAACCATTTTGGTCCATTTCCTACCCATTTCTAGCCTGGTTTTGCCGTTTCCTAGCTTGGTTTAACTCCTGTATGGTCATTTTTATTTTACTCTTCTCCGTTTCTAAACCTTTTTTAGATTCTTTTGGCACATTGTAAACAATGGAGAGGCTTTTCCATCTTATTCTGCCCAATCCTTACTAGTTTTAAGCTGGTTTTGGCTACTTCTTTAGTATTTGTGGTCATTTTTGGCCTGTTTTAAGCTGCTCTTGCCTATTTCTAATGTGCTTCAGGCTATTTCTAACCTCTTGATGCCCATTTCTAATTCTTCTGAAGCCATTCTGGCAGTTTCCAAACCATTTTGGTCCATTTCCTACCCATTTCTAGCCTGGTTTTGCCGTTTCCTAGCTTGGTTTAACTCCTGTATGGTCATTTTTATCTTACTCTTCTCCGTTTCTAAACCTTTTTTAGATTCTTTTGGCACATTGTAAACAATGGAGAGGCTTTTCCATCTTATTCTGCCCAATCCTTACTAGTTTTAAGCTGGTTTTGGCTCCTTCTTCAATATTTGTGGTCATTTCTGGGCTGTTTTAAGCTGCTCTTGCCTTTTTCTAATGTGCTTCAGGCTATTTCTAACCTCTTGATGCCCATTTCTAATTCTTCTGAAGCCATTCTGGCAGTTTCCAAACCATTTTGGTTCATTTCCTACCCATTTCTAGCCTGGTCTTCCCCTTCCTAGCTTGGTTTAACTCCTGTATGGTCATTTTTATCTTACTCTTCTGCATTTCTAAACCTTTTTTAGATTCTTTTGGCACATTGTAAACAATGGAGAGGCTTTTCCATCTTATTCTGCCCATTCCTTACTAGTTTTAAGCTGGTTTTGGCTCCTTCTTTAGTATTTGTGGTCATTTTTGGCCTGTTTTAAGCTGCTCTTGCCTATTTCTAATGTGCTTCAGGCTATTTCTAACCTCTTGATGCCCATTTCTAATTCTTCTGAAGCCATTCTGGCAGTTTCCAAACCATTTTGGTCCATTTCCTACCCATTTCTAGCCTGGTTTTGCCGTTTCCTAGCTTGGTTTAACTCCTGTATGGTCATTTTTATTTACTCTTCTCCGTTTCTAAACCTTTTTTAGATTCTTTTGGCACATTGTAAACAATGGAGAGGCTTTTCCATCTTATTCTGCCCAATCCTTACTAGTTTTAAGCTGGTTTTGGCTCCTTCTTCAATATTTGTGGTCATTTCTGGGCTGTTTTAAGCTGCTCTTGCCTTTTTCTAATGTGCTTCAGGCTATTTCTAACCTCTTGATGCCCATTTCTAATTCTTCTGAAGCCATTCTGGCAGTTTCCAAACCATTTTGGTTCATTTCCTACCCATTTCTAGGCTGGTCTTCCCCTTCCTAGCTTGGTTTAACTCCTGTATGGTCATTTTTATCTTACTCTTCTGCATTTCTAAACCTTTTTTAGATTCTTTTGGCACATTGTAAACAATGGAGAGGCTTTTCCATCTTATTCTGCCCATTCCTTACTAGTTTTAAGCTGGTTTTGGCTACTTCTTTAGTATTTGTGGTCATTTCTGGCCTGTTTTAAGCTGCTCTTGCCTATTTCTAATGTGCTTCAGGCTATTTCTAACCTCTTGATGCCCATTTCTAATTCTTCTGAAGCCATTCTGGCAGTTTCCAAACCATTTTGGTCCATTTCCTACCCATTTCTAGCCTGGTTTTGCCGTTTCCTAGCTTGGTTTAACTCCTGTATGGTCATTTTTATCTTACTCTTCTCCGTTTCTAAACCTTTTTTAGATTCTTTTGGCACATTGTAAACAATGGAGAGGCTTTTCCATCTTATTCTGCCCAATCCTTACTAGATTTAAGCTGGTTTTGGCTCCTTCTTTAGTATTTGTGGTCATTTTTGGCCTGTTTTAAGCTGCTCTTGCCTATTTCTAATGTGCTTCAGGCTATTTCTAACCTCTTGATGCCCATTTCTAATTCTTCTGAAGCCATTCTGGCAGTTTCCAAACCATTTTGGTCCATTTCCTACCCATTTCTAGCCTGGTTTTGCCGTTTCCTAGCTTGGTTTAACTCCTGTATGGTCATTTTTATTTTACTCTTCTGCATTTCTAAACCTTTTTTAGATTCTTTTGGCACATTGTAAACAATGGAGAGGCTTTTCCATCTTATTCTGCCCAATCCTTACTAGTTTTAAGCTGGTTTTGGCTCCTTCTTCAATATTTGTGGTCATTTCTGGGCTGTTTTAAGCTGCTCTTGCCTTTTTCTAATGTGCTTCAGGCTATTTCTAACCTCTTGATGCCCATTTCTAATTCTTCTGAAGCCATTCTGGCAGTTTCCAAACCATTTTGGTCCATTTCCTACCCATTTCTAGCCTGGTCTTCCCCTTCCTAGCTTGGTTTAACTCCTGTATGGTCATTTTTATCTTACTCTTCTGCATTTCTAAACCTTTTTTAGATTCTTTTGGCACATTGTAAACAATGGAGAGGCTTTTCCATCTTATTCTGCCCATTCCTTACTAGTTTAAGCTGGTTTTGGCTACTTCTTTAGTATTTGTGGTCATTTTCTGGCCTGTTTTAAGCTGCTCTTGCCTATTTCTAATGTGCTTCAGGCTATTTCTAACCTCTTGATGCCCATTTCTAATTCTTCTGAAGCCATTCTGGCAGTTTCCAAACCATTTTGGTCCATTTCCTACCCATTTCTAGCCTGGTCTTGCCCTTCCTAGCTTGGTTTAACTCGTGTATGGTCATTTTTATCTTACTGTTCTGCATTTCTAAACCTTTTTTAGATTCTTTTGGCACATTGTAAACAATGGAGAGGCTTTTCCATCTTATTCTGCCCATTCCTTACTAGTTTTAAGCTGGTTTTGGCTACTTCTTTAGTATTTGTGGTCATTTTTGGCCTGTTTTAAGCTGCTCTTGCCTATTTCTAATGTGCTTCAGGCTATTTCTAACCTCTTGATGCCCATTTCTAATTCTTCTGAAGCCATTCTGGCAGTTTCCAAACCATTTTGGTCCATTTCCTACCCATTTCTAGCCTGGTCTTGCCCGTTTCCTAGCTTGGTTTAACTCCTGTATGGTCATTTTTATTTTACTCTTCTCCGTTTCTAAACCTTTTTTAGATTCTTTTGGCACATTGTAAACAATGGAGAGGCTTTTCCATCTTGTTCTGCCCATTCCTTACTAGTTTTAAACTGTTTCTTTGTTACTTCTATTTGTGGTAATTTCTGTCCTGTTTTAAGCTGCTCTTGGTTATTTGTAATCTTCTTTAGGCTATTTCTAACCTATTGATGCCCACTTGTTTCTCTTTTGAAGCCATTCTGGCAGTTTCCAAGCCCTTTTGGTCCATTTCTTGTCATGTGTTGTCCCCCCCAATACGGCATCTGCTTTTCCCCACCACGCCAATTTGTCTTCCCCCCCGCCACTCCCCCCTGTTCTTCTATCCCGTATCCCACTCTTCACCCCTTTCTCATCATCTATCCCTTTTAACCGCCATTATTCCCACACCCCCACCCCCCTTCTCTACCATCTGTCCCCCCTAACAGCCATTCTCCCCCCCTTCCCCACTATCTCTCCCATTTAAACCCCTTTCCTCCGTCATCACAACAGTCTTCCCGCCCACCAAAGCCCGAACTAACCTTCGTCCAGCAAGTCTCGATCTTTACCGTGCCGAGCTAAACCCTGCTGAGCTCCGTAACCGTGCACGTACAGAAAACAAAGCTGCGTTCCAGCCCTCACTGCTGTCTGCTCCTTCCCGGGCACTGCCATCGCTCCCTCACACAAAAGGACACCGCTGATTGGCCACCGGTCTCTAGGCGGGGAAAACGGCCCCTCAGCCGTGCGGCCCGGGATTGGACGGCGCTGACCCTCCGCCCCGCCCCCCCGGGTGGCTTCAGCTCTGCTTGGCTCACTTCGGGTTAGCATAGCCTGCGTTAGTTTACCACGGCTGTGTGGTTTGGCATAGCCTGGGGAAGCATAGCATAGCCTCCATCCAGCGTGAGATTAAGATGAGTGAGATTAGACCTGGGTGAGATTGACTGGGGGGAGACTGACCCTAGTCAGATTTGTCCTGGGTCAGATTTGTCCCTGGTCAGATTACCCCAGGGGTCAGATTAGCTCGAGTCAGGTTAGTCCGGGTCAGATTAGTCCGGGTCAGATTAGCCCGGTCAGATTAGCCCAGGTCGGATTATCCCGGGTCAGATTAGCTTGGGTGACCCGGTTTGGATCATCCCGGGTCATTTAGCTCAGATAAGAGACAGGTGAGATTAGACGGGTGAGATTATCCTAGCCTCCTTAACTTAGTTTAGTCTGAGTTACCTTGAGTTAGTCTTGGTTAACCTGGATTAGCCTATCCTCAGTTAGCCTGGGTTAGATGAGCCTGGATTAGATGGGGTTAGCCTACCCTATCATAGGGCGGGGTATATGGGAGGACAATACTGGGGTTTTGGGGATATGGAGTCCCTACATGGGGGTCTGTGGGGGGATTTGGGGGTCTGGAGTCCCTGCATGGGGGTCTATGGGTGTATTTGGGGGTCTGGAGTCCCTACATGGGGGTCTGGGGGGATTTGGGGGTCTGAAGTCCCAGTATGGGGGTCTGTGGGGGGATTTGGGGGTCTGAAGTCCCAGTATGGGGGTCTGTGGGGGGATTTGGAGTCCCTGTATGGGGGTCTATGGAGGGATTTGGGGGTCTGGAGTCTCTCCGTGGTGTTCTGTAGGGGTGTGGAGACCCCTTATGGGGTGTATGGGGGAATACGGGGGGATATGGGGTTCTGGAGTCCCTAGATGACGTGTGGGGCAATAGGGGGGGGATACGGGGTTCTGTGGGGCTTTATGAGGGGTATCTGGAGTTCTGCATTCCCATTATGGGGTTCTGTGGGGGCCCTGCGAGCCCCGAGAGGAGGGAACGGGACGGGAACGGAGCTTCCGGCCGCGCCGCGCTCGTCAGGGCCATCTTGGAACAAAAAATGGCGGCAGCGCAGGCGCGGTGCGGCCGTTACCACGGCAACGCGGACGCCATGAGGGGTGAGGTGCCGTACTCAGGCTAGCACCTCACCAAGATGGCCGCCCCGTAGTGCCGTACGTCAAAATGGCGTCTCACTAATTTGGCCTGTCCCGGCGCCCGTACTCAAGATGGCGCCTATCAAGTGGCATCAGTGCACCCCCCCCCCGTGCCCGCCCCTGTCTCCCCTCTCCCCATGGCGGCGCAGAGCCGCGCTCCCCCCCAGCCGCCTCCCTCCCCTCTCCTCACGGCTCCTGCTCCCGCACCTCTCTCTGCACCTCCTCCATGGCCGCCCTATGGCGGCGGGCGGGGCGGGGAGGGGCGGGAGGGGGCAGGAGGAGGAAGGGAACTGAGTGGTTCCGGGAGGAGCCGACACCTCCCATTGCCCCCCCCGCCGGGCACGGCTCAGCCCGGATCGGCACGGCACGGCTCGGCTCGGCCCAGGGTAGAACCGGGGCACCGAGGGGGTCTGGGGCAGGCCGGCAGCCGGAGGGGGGCAGTCGCGGGGGGGGCGGCGGTGCTGTCCCGGCCTGCAGCGGGGACCGTGTCCCCCTTCCCATCCCTCCTGCCGGAGGCACTCGTGTTCCCCGCGGCCGCTCCGGGTCACGGTCTCCACGGCAACAGCTGCTGCCGCCGCTCCGGGTCACGGTCTCCACGGCAACAGCTGCTGCCGCCGCTGCTGCACGGACTCGGCATCCACCTCCTGCACGGCGCCACCACCGTGGTCTTTGGGGTACGGACAAACGGGGGGGGGGGGAGAGACACTGGGGGTGCTGCGACCCATGGAGAGCCGCAGAAACAGTTTGCCAGGGCTTCCCCAAGGTGCTCGATTGTTTTGTTCTGTGTGCAGGATGTTTCTCATCACACCCCAAAGCTTTTCCAGGAGTCAAACGCATCGGTTTCCCTCTCTTCCCCCAAGAAAGGGGAAGTTTGTGGCCGGTTGCATTGATAGCACCTGGAGTGGTGCTGCCCTGAAACAGGATGAAATGGCTGCATCCTTCCGGGAGGCTGCCTCCGAAAGCAGAATTGCCCTGTGAGCTGGAGAGGTGCCCCTGCAGTGAGGGCCCGTGCCCAGGGAGGCATGGGGAGCTGGGGACTTGGCACTTTCCTGCCTATCATAGAGGACTGTGATGTACGATGGTAATGAATGCATCTTTAATTATAGATATGATACTATGAAATAGCTTTATTATCCCTTGCTAAAAATGCTTCCTTTTTTGCTTTCTTAGCAGTCAGTGCAAAAATTCAAGTTAATATCATAATATCATGGTAAAAGCTGCAAGCTCTGAAGTGGTACAGGCTGGCAGGAAGCTCCCAGTGTATGGTTTGGTGTGAGCAGCACCGATGTATTAGGTTTGGCATAGTAGTACATGGGTTTTTTTTTCTTGTTTTTAGTGGCCATCTATGCCATCTATGCATCTATGCTTAACTTGTTAACAATTTATGTTCATATGTACGAGGAGGAGGAACATAAAGATGATGTAAGGATAGACAGGTTTGTAAAACCAGCCATTTCTTCAAGGGACGGCTGCTGCAGCAATACCCTGCTTGCACGATGCCCTATATGAGTGTCTGTTTTGAGCGAGTTTTACACGTGACCTGCACCCTGATCATGCGTTCTTTTTAGGCTGCACACCCGCCTATCAGCCTCATCAGCGTTGATGCTGTGGACCCACATCAGTGGTTTCTTGAGCTTTGAGAAAAACCCAGTTCTTGTTCTTAGATAAATACAAGAACCCTTCTGTTTCAGAGCAGCGTGCAGCCATGTGCACACTGTGTGTGCCAGAACAGACCCTTTCAAGAGCTCCAGAAGACTTTTTTAGCCTCTTTCTTTCATCTGCAAGACCAAAAAGGAAAGAGAGGTTTCTGCAACTGGGAAGCAGGAGAAGAGAGTGGAGGTATGTCTGGTAATCGTAGCACATGCTTCTCTGACCTTGCCGAGAGAGGAAATCCATTTACTCTCTGCTTTCATCGATTGGTCTGTAATTTGCCTGTAGTTATCCTCCCCATTTCTACATTTTACAGAATCATGGAATGGTTCATGTTGGAAGGGACCTTAAAGCTCATCCAGCTCCAACCCCTGCCACAGGCAGGCAGGGACACCTCACACTAGAGCAGGTTGCTCCAAGCCCCTGTGTCCAACCTGGACTTGAACACTGCCAGGGATGGGGCAGCCACAGCTTCTCTGTGCACCCTGTGCCAGCGCCTCAGCACCCTCACGGGGAACAGCTTCTGCCTAAGAGCTCAGCTCAGTTTCCCCTCGGGCAGGTTCAAGCCATTCCCCTTGGCCTGTCCCTACAGGCCCTTGTCCCAAGCCCCTCTCCAGGTTTCCTGCAGCCCCTTTAGGCACTGGAGCTGCTCTCAGGTCTCCCCTTCAGGAGCCTTCTCTTGTCCAGGCTGCCCCAGCCCAGCTCTCTCAGCCTGGCTCCAGAGCATAGCTGCTCCAGCCCTCGCAGCAGCTCCATGGTTTCCTCTGGCTCGCTTGAGCAGCTCCACGTCCCTCTTGAGCTGGGGCTGAAGATGTGGATGCAGGACTTTGTTTCCTCTTACATTGGCATAATGCAGAGTGACACTTTAACAGCTGGACAGATGTAGATTCTCCTACCTGGGGCCAGTAAATGAGAGCAAAACCACATCCTCTGCTTGAACAAGGAAGAAATTATTTTGTTCACCTTGTTTACGTGCTTAATTCAAGAAGTTTTTTCCCTTCCAGTCAATTACATTCACGTAATTGAAAACATTGTCCCAGGAAATCTCAGCTTGGTTTGCTTTCCTGCTCGGAGACCATTGCGCTGCTTTTTGCTTAAACAGCAATTGCTTTGCTTGCAGGCTGTTTTGCAGCAGCTCTATGGCTATGGGGAATTACCAGTGTTTTTCTAATCATCCTGTTGGATGTTGTGACAATGCAGGTCCCCGGTTTCCTCTTGACATTTGGGTACTGCCAGCAGAGTTTGCAGCCCTTGGTGTTGTCTTTGTTGAATTAGGACCTGCACTGCTGAGGAGAAGGCAAGGCCTGGAGGGAGGGAGGGAGAACCAGGAACAGGTCAGCCCCAGTATTTTTCTGTAATGAGGGTGGTAAAGCACTGGCAGAGGTTGGCCAGAGAGGTGGTGGATGCCCCATCCCTGGGGACATTCAAGGCCAGGCTGGATGTGGTTCTGAGCACCCTGATGGAGTTGAAGATGTCCCTGCTCATGGCAGGGGAGGTTAGACCAGATGACCTTTAAAGGTTCCTTCCAACCAAAACCATCCTGTGCTCATATGATTAGAACCCCAGGGAATGCAGGCATTTCCCTACAGCTGCTGAGGGTCTCTTTAGAAGCCCAAGGCCACAGTTACCCTTCTTTCTTAGGGAAGGGCTTCCCGTCCTCACGCTCTTTGGTGTGTCTGGTGGCATTGTGCCCATGCCGAAGCTTGTCTTTGGCACCTTGAGCTAAAGTGCTTCACTGACATGAGGTTAAATTCATCTGGAGGAGCCTGTTTTAATGCAGCCAGGGAGGGGAAACTGGCTTATTATTTGCAGTACTGAGCTCTGTTCAGCAGGTGGGTCACGGTAAATGTTTGCTGCCACAAGTACCAGTACCAGTGCGAGTAACACCCAGCTCTGGGCAAATGCACCTTGATTTCAACCTATTTGAACTGGTCACTTACCAGCATAGCAAGTATCACATCCTGCAGGCAAAGCTGCTCAGGTGCAGCTGATGGATCCCTGAGCCCAGCAGGAGGCCTGAGGCTGCTTTTCCATTTACCTCTAAGAGCAATGACATTGGAACCACGGCAGGACGTAGAGCTTTCGTGTGCATAACCCCAAATGTATCTGCCTTTCCTAGCCTGCCAGGCAGGCAGCGTTAGTGCCGCTTTCTAGCTCACTAAAGGGTATTATCTGCTCAACATTTTCCAGTGACAAGACTTCACCTGTACCGTAGCTGATGGTGGGCTCACAGACCAGAACACACACAGCCTATTGCACAGATCGGCTTTCCTGGCAGCCCCGGGCAGCACTTGCAGGGACAGAGGTGTGTACTTAGCCCCTGATTCCAAGAAGATGCCGTAACATGGCTGTTTCTAACTCATTTATGCCCACTTCTAAACTGTTTTATTTGCTATTTCTAAATTCTTTCTGCCATTTCTAACCCGTGTTTGGTCACTTCTAACCCTTTTAAAGCCATTTCTTAAAATTTCCCTCTTTTTTTGGCCCTTTTCTCACTCTGTTTAAGCCACTTTTTTATTTCTCTAACCCATTTTTTCCCATTTGTCAGCAGCTTTAAGCCTTTTTTGACGATTTCTAACACAATTGTGGCCACTTCTAACTAGATTTAAACCCATTTTTAGCCATTTGCAACCCTTATATGTCCAATTCTAACCTGGTTTAAGCCATTTTGTCCATTTCTAAACTATTTTTTTCTTCTAACCATTTTTTTTTGCCACTTCAAACACATTTTTGCCCATTTCTGAGCCTGGTTTAAGCCATTTTTCCCCATTTCTACCCTATTTTAAGCCATTTTAGTCTATTTCAAAACAATTCATGGCCATTTCTATCCCAGTTTTGCCCATTTCTTACCAGTTTTTAAGCCGTTTTTGGCAATTTCTAACCCATCTTTCCCATTTCTAACCCCTTTAAAGCTTTTTTGGGGGCTATTTCTGACCTGTCTGTGGCTGTTTCTGTCCCATATTTATCCACATCTTCCGCATTGTAGGCCATTTTTGCCCACTTCTAACCCATTTTTACCCATTTCTTGATTGTTTTAATCCATTTTGGGCCACTTGTGTTCCACTTTGGACCATTTGTAAGGTGTTTTGAACCATTTTTTTCATTTTCTAACCCATGTTTGCCCATTTCTTATCTCATTTTAGGTATGGGACGCCTAAAAATAGTTACTGAAAGAGACTAAAAGACAAGGACAGCTGGAAAAAACATGAATGAAAAAGGAAATAAATAAAATGTGTAAAGAAAATAAAAAGCAAAAGAGAAGAATGTGATTATAAATCCCCACAAAGCAAACACAAAGCAATAAAAGTCTGAAAGAATCTCGAATAGAAGTTCCCTGAGCAACTTTGCCCCAGCCCCAATATTGCAAACTGTCCCCACTCAGCAGCTGGGGTCCCCGGAGGCTGTCAACGGGGAGGGGAGCCGCCGTTGCTCTCAGGCCGTTGCTTCTGCAGCGTGTGCTGCCACCTCGTGTCCAAGCGTCGGTACTGCAGGTGCTGGAGGTGGGGGGGGCACGGCGTAGCTCGGGGCACTGCTCGCTGCTGCCATCCTGTGTCCAAAGCTCGGTACTGCAGGTGCCGGAGATGCGGGAGGGGAAGCAAAGGGGTGGCTCAGAGCAAAGGGAGGTGCTGCCCTCCTGTGGCCAAAACTACGAACTGCACGCCAAGAGGCCGGAGCCGCCCGAAGGGAACCGAGCGCAGCCGAAGCCGCCTGAGGGGGACGGAGCCGCCCGGAGGGACCGGAGTAGCTTCCATGGGGTCCCAGGGGAGCCGACAGCTGCCATTGCCCCCCCCCGTTTGCCTCCGCCGAGTCCCGTTACCCCCATGATTCGCCTCGGCTTGGTACGGTACGGTCCGGGCCCGGTTCGGCGGCACAAGCCGCACCCCGACTGGCTGAGACGCCTGTCAGTCACTCTTACTCCCGCCCCGCTTCCGTTCGGCTTCTACACTGGCCCCCCCACTCCTCTGATTGGCTGCGGCGCTTGTCAGTCACGCCTAGTCCCGCCCGGCTCCGGCGGCGCCGGATCACTGCTCTGATTGGCTGCGGCGGTTGTCAATCACGCTTAGTCCCGCCCGGCGCCAACGGCGCCCCCCCCACTCCTCTGATTGGCTGCGGCAGTTGTCAATCACGCTTAGTCCCGCCCGGCGCCGACAGCGCCCCCCCACTCCTCTGATTGGCTGCGGCAGTTGTCAATCACGCTTAGTCCCGCCCGGCGCCGACGGCGCCCCCCCACGCCTCTGATTGGCTGCGGCTGTTGTCAATCACGCTTAGTCCCGCCCGGCGCCGGCTCCGCCCCCCACTCCTCTGATTGGCTGATGCGCACGTGACCCGCTCCTAGCCACGCCCCTCTCCGGCTCCGCCCCCCTCTCCTCTGATTGGCTGATGCGCACGTGACCCGCTCCTAGCCACGCCCCTCTCCGGCTCCGCCCCCCCCTCTCCTCTGATTGGCTGATGAGTACGTCACCCGCTCGTAGCCACGCCCCTCGCCGGCTCCGCCCCCTCACTCTTCTGACTGGCTGATGAGCACGTCACCCGCTCCTAGCCACGCCCCTCTCCGACACCGCCCCCCCACTCCTCTGATTGGCTGAGGCGAAGCCGAACCCTCCCGAAGGGGCGGAACCGGCCGAAGAGAACCGAGCGGAGCCGAAGCCGCCTGAGGGGGACGGAGCCGCCCGAAGGGAACCGAGCGGAGCCGAAGCCGCCTGAGGGGGACGGAGCCGCCCGGAGGGACCGGAGTGGCTTCCATGGGGTCCCAGGGGAGCCGACAGCTGCCATTGCCCCCCCCGTTTGCCTCCGCCGAGTCCCGTTACCCCCATGATTCGCCTCGGCTCGGTACGGTACGGTCCGGGCCCGGTTCGGCGGCACAAGCCGCACCCCGACTGGCTGAGACGCCTGTCAGTCACTCTTACTCCCGCCCCGCTTCCGTTCGGCTTCTACACTGGCCCCCCCACTCCTCTGATTGGCTGCGGCGCTTGTCAGTCACGCCTAGTCCCGCCCGGCTCCGGCGGCGCGGGATCACTGCTCTGATTGGCTGCGGCGGTTGTCAATCACGCTTAGTCCCGCCCGGCGCCGGCTGCGCCCCCCCACTCCTCTGATTGGCTGCGGCGGTTGTCAATCACGCTTAGTCCCGCCCGGCGCCGACGGCGCCCCCCCACGCCTCTGATTGGCTGCGGCGGTTGTCAATCACGCTTAGTCCCGCCCGGCGCCGGCTCCGCCCCCCACTCCTCTGATTGGCTGATGCGCACGTGACCCGCTCCTAGCCACGCCCCTCTCCGGCTCCGCCCCCCCTTTCCTCTGATTGGCTGATGCGCACGTGACCCGCTCCTAGCCACGCCCCTCTCCGGCTCCGCCCCCCCTCTCCTCTGATTGGCTGATGAGTACGTCACCCGCTCGTAGCCACGCCCCTCGCCGGCTCCGCCCCCTCACTCTTCTGATTGGCTGATGAGCACGTCACCCGCTCCTAGCCACGCCCCTCTCCGACACCGCCCCCCCACTCCTCTGATTGGCTGAGGCGAAGCCGAACCCTCCCGAAGCGGCGGAACCGGCCGAAGAGAACCGAGCGGAGCCGAAGCCGCCTGAAGGGGACGTAGCCGCCCGAAGGGAGCCGAGCGCAGCCGAAGCCGCCTGAGGGGGACGGAGCCGCCCGAAGGAAACCGAGCGCAGCCGAAGCCGCCTGAGGGGGACGGAGCCGCCCGAAGGGAACCGAGCGCAGCCGAAGCCGCCTGAGGGGGACGGAGCCGCCCGGAGGGACCGGAGTGGCTTCCACGGGGTCCCAGGGGAGCCGACAGCTGCCATTGCCCCCCCCGTTTGCCTCCGCCGAGTCCCGTTACCCCCATGATTCGCCTCGGCTCGGTACGGTACGGTCCGGGCCCGGTTCGGCGGCACAAGCCGCACCCCGACTGGCTGAGACGCCTGTCAGTCACTCTTACTCCCGCCCCGCTTCCGTTCGGCTTCTACACTGGCCCCCCCACTCCTCTGATTGGCTGCGGCGCTTGTCAGTCACGCCTAGTCCCGCCCGGCTCCGGCGGCGCCGGATCACTGCTCTGATTGGCTGCGGCGGTTGTCAATCACGCTTAGTCCCGCCCGGCGCCAACGGCGCCCCCCCACTCCTCTGATTGGCTGCGGCAGTTGTCAATCACGCTTAGTCCCGCCCGGCGCCGACGGCGCCCCCCCACTCCTCTGATTGGCTGCGGCAGTTGTCAATCACGCTTAGTCCCGCCCGGCGCCGACGGCGCCCCCCCACGCCTCTGATTGGCTGCGGCTGTTGTCAATCACGCTTAGTCCCGCCCGGCGCCGGCTCCGCCCCCCCTTTCCTCTGATTGGCTGATGCGCACGTGACCCGCTCCTAGCCACGCCCCTCTCCGGCTCCGCCCCCCCTCTCCTCTGATTGGCTGATGCGCACGTGACCCGCTCCTAGCCACGCCCCTCTCCGGCTCCGCCCCCCCCTGTCCTCTGATTGGCTGATGAGTACGTCACCCGCTCGTAGCCACGCCCCTCGCCGGCTCCGCCCCCTCACTCTTCTGATTGGCTGATGAGCACGTCACCCGCTCCTAGCCACGCCCCTCTCCGACACCGCCCCCCCACTCCTCTGATTGGCTGAGGCGAAGCCGAACCCTCCCGAAGGGGCGGAACCGGCCGAAGAGAACCGAGCGGAGCCGAAGCCGCCTGAGGGGGACGGAGCCGCCCGAAGGGAACCGAGCGGAGCCGAAGCCGCCTGAGGGGGACGGAGCCGCCCGGAGGGACCGGAGTGGCTTCCATGGGGTCCCAGGGGAGCCGACAGCTGCCATTGCCCCCCCCGTTTGCCTCCGCCGAGTCCCGTTACCCCCATGATTCGCCTCGGCTCGGTACGGTACGGTCCGGGCCCGGTTCGGCGGCACAACCCGCACCCCGACTGGCTGAGACGCCTGTCAGTCACTCTTACTCCCGCCCCCGCTTCCGTTCGGCTTCTACACTGGCCCCCCCCACTCCTCTGATTGGCTGCGGCGCTTGTCAGTCACGCCTAATCCCGCCCGGCTCCGGCGGCGCCGGATCACTGCTCTGATTGGCTGCGGCGGTTGTCAATCACGCTTAGTCCCGCCCGGCGCCGGCGGCGCCCCCCCACTCCTCTGATTGGCTGCGGCGGTTGTCAATCACGCTTAGTCCCGCCCGGCGCCGGCTCCGCCCCCCACTCCTCTGATTGGCTGATGCGCACGTGACCCGCTCCTAGCCACGCCCCTCTCCGGCTCCGCCCCCCACTCCTCTGATTGGCTGATGCGCACGTGACCCGCTCCTAGCCACGCCCCTCTCCGGCTCCGCCCCCCCTTTCCTCTGATTGGCTGATGCGCACGTGACCCGCTCCTAGCCACGCCCCTCTCCGGCTCCGCCCCCCCTCCTCTGATTGGCTGATGAGTACGTCACCCTCTCGTAGCCACGCCCCTCGCCGGCAGCGCCCCCCCACTCTTCTGATTGGCTGATGAGCACGTCACCCGCTCCTAGCCACGCCCCTCTCCGACACCGCCCCCCCACTCCTCTGATTGGCTGAGGCGAAGCCGAACCCTCCCGAAGCGGCGGAACCGGCCGAAGAGAACCGAGCGGAGCCGAAGCCGCCTGAGGGGGACGGAGCCGCCCGAAGGGAACCGAGCGCAGCCGAAGCCGCCTGAGGGGGACGGAACCGCCCGGAGGGACCGGAGTGGCTGCCACGGGGTCCCAGGGGAGCCGACAGCTGCCATTGCCCCCCCCGTTTGCCTCCGCCGAGTCCCGTTACCCCCATGATTCGCCTCGGCTCGGTACGGTACGGTCCGGGCCCGGTTCGGCGGCACAAGCCGCACCCCGACTGGCTGAGACGCCTGTCAGTCACTCTTAGTCCCGCCCCGCTTCCGTTGGGCTTCTACACTGGCCCCCCCACTCCTCTGATTGGCTGCGGCGCTTGTCAGTCACGCCTAGTCCCGCCCGGCTCCGGCGGCGCCGGATCACTGCTCTGATTGGCTGCGGCGGTTGTCAATCACGCTTAGTCCCGCCCGGCGCCGACGGCGCCCCCCCACGCCTCTGATTGGCTGCGGCGGTTGTCAATCACGCTTAGTCCCGCCCGGCGCCTACGGCGCCCCCCCACGCCTCTGATTGGCTGCAGCGGTTGTCAATCACGCTTAGTCCCGCCCGGCGCCGACGGCGCCCCCCCACGCCTCTGATTGGCTGCGGCGCTTGTCAATCACGCTTAGTCCCGCCCGGCGCCGGCTCCGCCCCCCCGCTCTTCTGATTGGCTGATGCGCACGTGACCCGCTCCTAGCCACGCCCCTCTCCGGCTCCGCGCCCCCCTCTCCTCTGATTGGCTGATGAGGACGTCACCCTCTCGTAGCCACGCCCCTTTCGGTCATCGCCCCCCCACTCCTCTGATTGGCTGAGGCTCCACCCGCGCAGTCGCTTTTCTTCACCGTGTGCAGTACCGAACTTTGGCCACATGATGGCAGCACCAGTCGTCTCTCGGCGCTGCACCTCCGCTTTCCCGACCCGGTTTGCCGCTGATTGCCGCCCGAAGGACACACGGTAGTACCGGACAGTGGCCCCCAGCCGCTTTCTCCCCCGTCGCCCCCCATTTCAATGCTGAATTTTCGACAGAGCGGCCCCCCCCCTCCCGTCTTCACCGACACATGACGGCAGCAGCGAGCGGCTTCCGGAGCCGCTCCGCCCCCCCCACCTCCACCACCTGCAGTACCGCCGTTCGGACGCACGGTGGCAGCACACGCTCCCTTTTTCGGTGCCGCAGGGGAAACGGGCTCCGGAGCTGCTGCTCCGCGCCCGGCTTCAGTCCTCCGTGGAATGCTCCTCGGAGCGGTGCTTTTGGTTTTGCAAACGCCGCAGGCATCACCTGCACACACAGAGCTCCTGCCCTCGCTTGGCCACCTGAAATTCAGAGGGAGCTCTGCACACGGCCTCTCCGGTGCCCGATCTCTGGATCTCTCTCTAAGAGATGGGGCTGTTCTCTGGATAAAGCACGCCGGGGTTTGCTCTGTTGAAGAGCCCTTTTCTCCCTGGATCTCCTCCTGGGCTGCAGCCATCAGCCAAAACGGAAAGCACTGCTCATCCTACCTCTTTTACCCCAGGTGCTGCTTTGCCCCCAGATCATTGAGGGAGGAGTTGTGGCTGCTGCCTGGGGTATAAAGGCGCAGTGTTGCCGGGAGAGACTCATTCAGCTCTCGGGCTTCAGCGGGTTGAGTTCTCTGTGCTGTGCTTTGTGTTTTGTAGCTTTGGAGTCTTGCGGCGTTTTGTGCTGTTGTGCTGGGATGTTTGCCGTAATGGAATCAGCTGAGTGCGGAGCATCAGGACCTCTCAAGGCTTCCCAGTGAGTGCATTAACAAGTGTCTCTGTACGGCTTTCTTTTCAGGGCTGTTATATTTATATTGTTATAATTTTATTATACTTGTCAGTCACAGCACACGGAGCGCGAGCGTCCAGCCCGGCTCCCACAGTTGGGGAGCCGCTACCGAAAGCTGGTGCTGGGCATCCCCTACACACGGAGGCACCCGGAGCGGTGCCACCAGTATGCCGAGCAAGCCTGGGTAGGGGATGGCCAGCGACAGCTTTTCCGGACAGATTTCAGCCGTCCATGCCTCAGTTTTCCTATCTATAAGCCAGGAACAACAGCAATTCTCCCCTGCTTCCCTGCGCTTCCCAGTTTGCCGGTTTTATTTATTCTCTTCTCTGTTCCTTTGAAAGGCAGCTCCCACCCGTAAGCACCAAAGAGTCCTCCTCAGCCTCGGGTCTGAGTCAGCTCCCCGGGCATGGGGCATTCTGTGCTGCAGGGAACAGAGCGTGCGGGCGACACGGGTCCTGCATGGACAGTAAGTAAAGGGCTCAAAGGAAAAGAGGGGGAAACAGAAAAGTCTAAAGCCATTTTTCAGGGTTCCAGCCCCTTCCCCAAATTGGTTGCTTCTTTTTGGCACTTCCCGCTGTTTCGAAGAGCTTTAATGATGCTGGGTTGTATGAGCCGATAGGCTCAGAGCCCCGCAGTCATGCTTTTGCTGGGCTGATGTTGTCAATTCTCCTTTGTTTTCCCTCAGCCTCGTTGCTGTTCTCGTCTGCGTGCGATCATCCAGGGTGAGACCAGGGGACATACTAGGAAGACTGCTGGGGATGCCTTCCGTCTTCTCCCTGCGTACCAGGAACTCTGTCATCTGACGGTGAGTAATACCAGTGTGCTTTTGTACACGGTATGCAGCCTGCCAAAGTGTTTTGCTTCCAAGTTACCATTGCGTATTACCCAAAAGCAACTGAGACATTTGGGGTTAGCTTTGTATATAGATACAGATGAGGCATCTGAAGCGTGTCTGTCTGTAAAAAATACCTACATTTAGATCAGACTCAAATCTCTCTGGAGAAGATGTTGTTCCTTATGGTCCTGCTGAAGTCTGTTTGGAAGAGATACCAAGCAATAGTGGCTCTGTCTAAATAACAAGTATTATTAGTTTGGGCCTGTTTTATTGGCTGGAAAGGCTTCTGAAGAAGCACACCAGCGTACTGGGAATATAATGGGAGGTGTAAAGGGCTTTGTTAACCTTTACTGGGACTTGAATGCTTGTGGTGGAAGGAAAATTTGGCAGGCATAGGTGTTAGTTTGTATAAGGGAAGCCTTAGGTTGGGTGGTGTCAGTGTCGGTTTGGGTCTTACAGGGGTCAGGTTGGATACTGCTGGTGGCCCTTTGGGAGCCATTGGTGTTAGGATGGATAGTACAGAGTGGGTGAGGTTGGAAGGGATTTCCTGCTGTTTACTCCAAGCCCTTGCTCAGCCTCTGGTGCCTTGTCCTCTCTGAACATCTCCAAGATCTCTACAAGTTCTTTGGGCAACGTGTTCTGGTGATTGGTTTGTTTGAGAGTAAACCTTTTCTCTTAATGTTTAAATGAACTTTCCTGCCCTGTGTTTCGTTTCCTGCCCATTGCCTCTGTCTGTGGTTTTGGTTGTGTTGTGACACGGGGAACAACTCCATGGGGTGCTACAAAATGTCATCAGACAGCCTGGGTGACCTTTGAAGGTACCACCTTTTCCATTGGCAGTGAGATAAGAACCTGGTTTGGGTTTTTGCCTTCCCCTACATGTGTTTGCCTTCCCCCTGATGTGTTTGGAAAATAAAGCTAGGACTGCTGGCTTTTGTGTTGCAAGGAGGGGAACAGGTAGGCAGAGGTATTTGTAGAATATAATGCATCCCATTTTTATTTTATGTAGATGAGGTGCCAACCAGCAATTAATAATGTGGGAAGTTAACCAGATTTGAAGAAACATGAAAGAGGGTTTATGAGTGAATCAGAACTGAGCAGATGACCTGCTTTGATTGAGCTCTATGCACTTGCTGGAATGTTTTTCTTTTTTTGGGGTTTTTTTTTTTTGGTCAGTTGAGGGAGTCAGTGCTGACATGCTGTAGAGAAGTCAATTGGTGAATCTGGGTGAAACTGGCTCAGTTTAATTTGTATACACAGCCCCACAAACATAGGAATTTGTAATCCCTGTGATGGATTTGAAATGAAAATCTACTGCTGTGACATGTGAGGGTGAGCGGACATTGCAATTGCCAGACAGAACACCAGACTTTAACAGTAAAATTCGCTCATCTCATGCAGAAGTGGAGCAGCAGACTGGGTATTATGGTGCAGTTCAGGGCTCAAACTCAGAGAAGCTGTGCTTCAGCTCCTGTTTTCCTAGCATTTAACCATACGAAGAACCTATGGAGAAGCTTGGTTGCAACTTGTGGTCTGCTAGGGTAGTGAAGGAAGTAGGCTGTGAGGGAGATCAGGTCTTTTAAGTTTTAGGTTGCTACTTCTTTGGGCACTTGGAGGACTAGTTTCAGTCTGTTACTGTTCTCTGCTGGTAACAAGGAGTAGCTGATGACTAAGACAGTCAAGGTAACCAGATGGTCCATTGGGCCGTTCCACCTTTCACTTGTACGTGACAGGACTGAGTGGCACAAGCAAGCAACCTATCCTGTCCTGTAAACTCCATTACTATTTATTCCCTTTTTTTCTCAACTTAAACCACATAAAAGCAGCTACTTTTCTTTCCGGGCATAGAAACAATGTTCTCCCTGTAATGAGCTGCTCCATGGTGTGTTCCTACCCATGGATATCATTAAAATAATAAACTCCAGATCATTAATTTGCTGCACACTGCTTGCTGTGTTAATGGCTGCTGCCTTTCCTTCCCGTCATCCTTGATGATACTGAGGGCAGGTGGCTGTTTCTGGGAGGAGCAGTCTGGTTTCCCATGGAGAAGCTGAATTGTTTCATCTCACTCTCCATCACTGGCAATGGCAAACAAGGCTCTTAGATAAATGCATATTGGTGCTTTTTTTCCTTCCTGTTGGAAAAGGTGGTACAGGCTATGTTTGTGTGTGTGTGTTCCAGTATCCAGGGGCTGGTTCATAGCCTGTTGAGCTGTGCTAGATAGTAAAATATGTTACCTCTTCTGAGAACTGATAAATATGCTTAAAAGTCTTCTGTGGAGGTATATGGATAAACTTGAAGTATCTCAGATATATGGTGCTAGATATGTTTGCTAAGGGTTTATATACACTTTGAATTGAGATATGAGTAGTGATCATCAGGGAAGAAATCTTTTCATTAACTTGATTAGGCCACAGATCCTTATACCCTGTCTTGACAGTTCTTGGACAACAACAGTCTTGCCTTAAATGGCATAGATCAAGGTCAGTCAGTAGAATATGAGATGTCTTATAAGTATCCTTACTCTATCCCCCAGTATCATGAATATTTAAAGAACTAATAACTATTTTCAGTGTATACGCAGGTAAGCTTTATCCAAGTAGACAGGTGCTCATTGTGAAGTACAGTTTTAGTCCCTTCTTTGTAATTCTTCTGTATATAGGTTGTGGTAATGGAGAGACAGAAGTGTTTGGCACTGCTGCCAGATTGTAACCAGACCTTACCTCTGCCTTTTTCTTCTCCTTGTAGCTCCTCCAGATGGACCTCCTTTCCAGCTGAACTCAATCACCACTGCACTGATTTCAGGCCTTGTCCACCTAGGAGTCACAAACGTTTTCTTTTTTGTATGTTCCTTAACTCTTCTGTGCAGAAAGTGGCATGACAGTTCAGTCTTGAGTGGCATCTGAAATGCAGGTTTCAGCTGAAACCGGTGATTTACTTGCACTTTTTCTGTGGGGCTGTCTTTCTTGTCCATGAAATATGATTCCATTAAAAAATGTTGACACAATGTTCCAGCTGTATCCAGCTTCTATACCAGCTGTTCTGTATTTTTATTTTGCTAGATTATGTTGTGTAGGTAAAGCAGCAGTGGTATTGGTAACATTCAGAAATGCTCATAAGTTCATACACACGTAGTAAGATAAGGATCTCGTCTATTTTGTCATGGCATTTTTCACATGTTTGCTTCTCAGAAGGACTTTGTTTTATTCTATCTTGGTTAAAAATAAAAACAAACCAAAACTTGCGACACGCTTAGAATAAGTGATTTTGTGTATTGTTCATTTGGAAGTGTTTTTAGATGTATCTTCCATTGGATTGTGATGATAACATGTGAAGGACATAATTTGGTTGCATGTCTTTAAGTCATATAGTTTAAGGCAAACTGCACTTGGTCCCAGGGAATGATGCTGCAGTTCTTGAGGTGGAAAAATCTTTTTCCAGCAAAATCGTTGTGTAAGAAGCAGTGAAAACTTTAACTAATGTTTACCATCAAGTTAATTATGCACAGATGCACAAGTGTCCCAGGCCAAGTGGAATTCTGACCTTTGGCCATCAGAATTGATGAATGGCTTTTGTGGCAAATGAGGAGTGCCAGCAGAAGGGATTCAGGGCCTTGTGTGACTCCTTGGGAGAAGGCTTGGTTTGGAAAAGAGGTCAGATGTGGACTTTGGGTTTCGTTTACCCACATCTATAATGGGGTCAAGAGTAGTTCCACATAGTTCAGTGTGTGGTTCATACTCTGTCCCATGAGGTGGGTCTTCTGTGGCCTAAGTCCAGTTTATTTAAGAACGTTTCATGTGCAGAGCAGTTCACAGCCTGAATTGGTTTAATCTGCAACATCTGGAAATAACTTTACCGAAGTCCCCTGACAGTGAAGACTAAGCCATTACAGAAGGTAAGTCCTTGTAGCCACTGAGAGCTGGCTAAACTTGCCCCTTGAGGTGGTAGAAAAACTGACAGTCCAGAAGGCATTTAGGCACAGGGGTAGAACAAATAAATTCTGTTTAAGGGCCTCTCACTCGGGCACAATCATATGATAAACCATTTAAACAGTTTCCAGTGTATGGTGCTGCGTGGCAGCCTTGGAGCCCAGACAAAGCCACCCTGAGCGCTCTGCAGTTGCTGAAGTAGGTGTGCTCTCCAGCTTCTTTGGAATTCCTGCTTCGGCTTTATAAATCCCTTGGTGATCCTTCTGAGAAAATGCCGGTGTCAGAGCAAATTATTATTACTACTGACATGATAATAAAAGGTGAAATCAGATGTTGCTTGGAAAATTGAATTCCTGCTATAAAATGATGCTGTCAGGGCTGTGCATTGCACAGTACCTGCATTTGCTCATTTAAAGTAGTATGTCATCTACTCTACAGCTGCTTTTCAGCTCCTCCCCTCTCCTCCCAGTAATTGGCAAATGATGGGATGTGGTTACATGGCCATTTACAGTACTTATTAGCATTTCATTTATAACATTATCATCCAAACCAGATTTAATTGCTGTCTGGGTGTAAACATTTCTATCTTGCAAATGGCAACTCCATTCACTTCTCTGCCACTGAGGAATACGGTATATTCTCAGAAGAGAAAACACAAATTTGTCACGGATGGCTGCATCCACTGTACCTGAAGAAGAAAGAGCTTAAAAGACGCTGTGGCTCCTTGGGAGTATAGACAAGGATAACAGCATAAATTGCATTCAAATATTTGCAAATATGGTACAGTAATTTGGCATGGCTCCTTTGGTTTTTATCTCATAGGAGGAAATGTTATAAATTTTCTGATTTAGTATCCTAAAGATCACAAAGTCTCGCTCTTAAAAGTGTTTGTGAGAGCATCCGCAGCCTTGCCACTGTACGATTGTTCCCAAAAGAGCATCTGTCTGTGCTTTGCCAAACCTGTGTTTAAATATAAGTGTTGATAGCTTGGCATTCATTTCTGTTGGAGAGTATTGCAGATGCTAAGCAGTGGTCTGGGAATTTTTCCTTGGTGTTTAGTCCCAAACTTCATTATATTTCTCCCCCTGTACTTACCTGGATGTATTTTTAGCTATCCACATTTAAATCCCCTTCAAGGGATGTATGAACCCCTTCAGGAGCTGCTGCTTTCCACAATATGGTGCTTTTTAAATTCCCACTGCATATCTCTTCAATAACAGTCTGCCCCTGCCCTCAAATATCATTGACCATTTTCTTCCGAGCCCTCTTTGGAAACCAGCTCTCTAAAACCACAGATGCTGCTGTGCTGTGCTTGTGGGTCTGGTCCAGTAGGCACTGCAGCCATCAGAAATTCTCCATTTATTTTTTGACTGGGACCATAATGAAGAATAGGGAATAAAATAGTGGTTCATAACTGACATCTCTGAAGTGTGAGCCTGCATCACAGTGCAATGATGGAGAAGTTGAAGGCTAAAGGTCTTTCACAGCCATAATCAAGAGGTCCTATGTCCAAAATACTGTAGGCAGTACATTAAGAGGGAAATTTGTGTATCTGAAATTGAAACAATAGAGACCAGTTTGTATCTGAAAAGGAACAGAAGTTGCTTTCTGAGAGGGTGTGAGAGCCCTGAATTCACAGAGTTCAGATATTCCTGCTAAATGATGAATAGTGGAGGAACTCTTTGAAGAAATGAGAACATATCCTTTGTAGATTCTCAAACCTATCAAGAGCTCACTTAGAGGAAGGTGGAGTTTGCAACACAGGCCCCTGATTTTTCTTTTCTCTTCTTCCCCCCCCCCCCCAAAATGCAAGTGGAATGCAGTGTATTAGGTGACATTTCATTCATATTTGTGCCATTTTTTACAACCAGGAGTATAGGAGTTATGCAATTAATTAAAAATCATTACTGGAATCTGGCAGACTGCACCCCAGAAAGCCATAAATCACAAACCATGTAGGCCTTAGTGAGCTAGGTAAAGAGAAACAAAGAAAAACCCCAGCACCTTATAAAACTTTTTAAGTGTGTCAATATTTTGGAAAGAATGTGTTTGAAAAGATCTGTTAAAAATATTTTCAGCAAATTTGCGATGCAAGTAATGGCTCATTTGTTACATAGGATTGTAAAAATAGCAAAAGATCACTTTTCAGTGCTCAGTTTTTTAATTTTTGAATGGGAAATTTCACCTCCAAGTTGAAAGCCATTCCAAACGTGACTGAAATGGTCCATGTTTAAAAAAACTTTCACAGCATTCATGCCTTGAGAGACTGTTTTGTGGTGTTTTGCTCTTTATTTTCCAGCAGAGCAAGTTAATGGTGAAAAGCTCTCACAGTAAAGTATAACAGAGCAGCTTCCTATTCAAAATCTTCCAGAACCCATGATGGCAGCCACGATTTTTGGGGTAGTTTTCAACAGAAGTTCCCCATATTCTTTGCGTACTTAATGAACTTCTTGCTTGTCTTCAGAAGGTTTGATTCCAGTGGGCATTCCTGGGTAAGCTGCAAAGTAATCCCAGACCATGCTGTTTTGTGCTTGGAGAAGATGAAGACACACTTTTTGGTTTCTAGGATATGTGGAGATGTTTCTCTCCTTCATTCTCTTGGCAAGAAGAGAGCACTTGCTCCCCAGGTGGAAAGGGTAATCACCTTCCTCTGTGCTTGAATCAGCAAGCAATTGGATCAGTTTCTGTGGGCCTTTTCAACACATGCTTATAAAGGGAAAGGAAGGAAATCTTCCATGTGTTTCCATGAAAAATACACTGTGTCTTCTAACCCTAACCCTAACCGTGATCCTCCCAAAGCTCTCACAATGGAGCAATCTCCACGTGACCATGGTAACATGTGAAGTAAACCACCTTTTTTTCCCCTTGGTTCCACTCCTCAAGTGAAGAGGCAGGGACCTAAGTGCACCTCCACACCTGGCATGCTTCTCTCCCTCAAATGGACACCTTTGCTTCTCCTTGGCTTCTCCTTAGCCCTCTGGAAGCTTCCTCTTGTTCTTCAAGCATTGGCCTCTTCTCCCTTTGGCTGCATTGGTCCCTCAAGGTAAGTTCCTGCTGGGAGATCAAGGACAGTTCTTCTAGGGTCTCTGACCCTTTTCTCCTGGCTGCTCCACATCTCCTAACAGGGACCCCCTTTAGTGTCAAGCCTGGTGCCTCTATACATGAGGAGTATAGCTGCCCAAGGCAAACATCTGATACACACTTCTAGACAAGGTCACGGGTAATGGAGCATGTGCAAGGCTAATGTGACCTCAGAGCACTTTAAAAGGCCGTATTCTTTCCTTCTATGCCAATGGCAGCACTATTACAGGCAATTTGGCAGGAAGTATATGGCAATTAATTGAGCAGCAATTTTAGCCATTGTAACGCTCTATTGTGAGGGTATTTATGGCAAAAGGAGTGATGTCTCTTGGGCTGCAGGTAAATGTGATTCCTGGTGCTGGAGTCAGTCTGACCAAGGAGAAGTCAATAATAACAGGGCGTTCTAGTAGAGAAATAGGCTTTGTAAGAATGAGTAACAGCATATACGTAATATTATATGTAATGCTATGCATATGTGTTGGTGTTTCTTGATTTTTTTTTTTTTAATAAGAAGCAGTCCAGTTCAAGCCTTGACAGACAGAAGCTAAGTGGTGTTGATTTCAGCTGCTAATGTTGCTAAAGGCTGCTCGGGCTGGAAATGTCTGACACTTCCGCTTCTGTGCCTTGGTCACTGCATCTGAAAGTGGCTATTCATGTGGGTGGTATGAAGAGTAATACTTCTGGGAAGGACTAAGGAAGGGAGCATCCCCTTTTGCTGTGCTGGGCAGCCCTGAACCTCAGGGCTCCTTTGGTGTCATGGGATTTGTTCAGCTGTCAGTGCTTGTGCCTCTCCAGTCAGGTTGCAAACCTGGGAAGGGGGAAACAGACGCACCACAGCAAACGATGAGCGTTATGCATTATCCTCATTTTGTTGGGAGGGCTCAGCAGTTCAAGTGCTCTGAGGGAGTAATTGAAGTGCCAAGCGCAAAGAGCTAACTTGTCATGGAACTCGGGAGAGGAATGAAAATATAAATGGGAGAAGGGAGTTCACTGTGTGAACTGTGTGGGAGAATGGCAGTGGCTGAAATTTCAGCCTGCTTGAGAAATTGCCTCTCTTCTATTACTGTCTCAGCTAGAGGTTTTGTGGGGGTGCAGCAGCTAACTTTCGAGCTTGATGAGGTTTACAGAAGCACAAAAGGGAGTTTTCCTTGTTCCTGCCATGACATCTGTGGGGAGGGATTGTGGGAGGTTTTGCTCCCATGGGACATAGGAAGTTTCCTGCTGCCTCCAGGGACATCTTTACTTCTCAGAGGTCCCTCCCTCAGCATGCAAGGGTAGAGGCTGCTCCCAGTGTAGCCTCCTAAACTCTGGGATTCATGATTTTGAGGTCAAACCCACTTTTCTCCATACCTTTCTCTGGTGATGGGAGTTCACAGGGCACTATAGTGCCTGGCACTTCACTTAACTTTCCTGCTGGTGGAATACACACAGTGGTAAGTTATTCATCTTTTGAATGTGATCTTAATCCTAAATCCTTGCTAATCCTTGTATCCATAGCACAAAACCATACAAATGACAAGATGTGTGGAGCTTCAGCTCATTAGGAAGAGGCAATTATGTAGCCAACTGCAGCACTGGGCAATGGCAAGTGAAACTCAGATGTTTAATTTGGTGTGGAAAAAAATGAGGTTCAGAACTTGTATTGCCTAGTTCCCAAATTTATAAGCATGCCAGATATATCAGGGTACTGCTAGAATGAATGACTTCTGGTTTTAGCCAGAATATACAGTCTGTGTTAGTACAGCCCTCATATTTCCAGTCCTGGGTCGTTTTCAAGTGGAAAAAGGGAGACTTTTAAGATAAGTTGTAAAAATCATAGCAGGAAGGTGAGGAAATTGTATGATCTCTTCTGGCTTTCCTAAACCAGCCAGTGCCAGATGGATCCAGGCTATGGGTATAATCTAATTTGCATACTCCTGTTTCCTTCTACAGAATTTCTCCATATCACAAAATATTTCCGTAAGGCGAATGGCTGTACAGGATTAGGTGGGTAAGATTAAGCACAGTAGAAAGGCAAAGAAAAGCTTGCTACTTTCAAAGATTTTTCATGATATCAGAAGGCTTTCCCTATCCCTTCACTTCGTATAACTGACTGATGTAGCCTATCTGGAAAATGGACATGCTTACGCTGCTATATAGAGTGGGTTTTGAGTGAGTCCTAAAACATTTTAACTTATTCATCAATTGACTATGTTGTCATTGCTACATAAAACTACTCAGCATAGAACATCTATTACTGGGGCTCCTATTGAAACATTGCCCTTGTTATGCAGCACTATTTAACTTTGTCTCTTTGAAATGAAATGCAAAATGTTTTTTTATCTTGCAGGAAAAGACAGATTTGCTCTCAGACTTGTGAAACACAGGTAGATGAATCTGGAAAGATTCGTTCAGTTCTCACCAGTAAGGCTTCATTTCTCCTTCAGCTGCACTGGAAAGTAACACAGTCTGGTGCCATACAAAGAGTGAAATGCATGCGACCTTGCCCCAGGCACTTCCCATTTTCGTGGCTTGGACAAGCACCCTTGAGGACTACATGGGAAAAGGTCGAGGTTTGGATTTTTTTCCTTTTTCCCTTTTTCTTTTTCCCTTTCCTTTCTCCCCGCCCCAAAATGTAGGTTATTAGAAACTCCCAGCTCCTCCAGTTTAGGAGCAGGGGCTTTGGGAAGCCCAGTCCTCAGGAGAGATTCCTCCACTCCCCTTCCCGTCGCGGTGCCCGGTCCGGAGCCGGCGCCGCCGCTTCCCGGAGCGGTCCCGGCCGCCGTCGCTGGGTGCCAGTGCAGCCCGCGCCTGCCTCTCCCTTGCTGTCTGCGGCTTCTTCGTACTCGCATTTTCCCTCTGCTCCTTTTCCTCTCACTTTTCTTCTCCTCCCTTCCCTCCGTGTAAGTGCCAGGACAGTGCTGCCGGCCCAGCCGTGCTGCTCCTGCCCGCCTCTGCGGTGGAGGCTGCGGGCTGTCCCGGCCGGCAGTGCCTGAGCGGGTTAAAGCGGAGGCGAGGCAGCGCAAACAGTGGGAACAGTGAAGACGCTGAGCCAGAGCTTCCTCTACCGAACTTTTTGGCAGTCTCCGACTCGGGCTCTTCGCTGTGTCTTTGACCTGGAAATCGCTGGGAGGGAAGCGGGGCTGGCAGCAAGAAGGGAAGACGCTGCTCCTGCGGACATCAGCGGAGTGGATGCTCTCTTCCACATCGGGGTGTTTTTCCCAGCCTTGCAAAGCACGGTCAGTGCTGACAGGCTATGCTCGCCGGCTGGATGCAGGAGGGAAAGATGGTTGCTCTGCAATTCGCATGAGTTGGCCCTTCCTGCAGAGCTCCTGGGACTGGAAACGGCAAAGAGTGGGGATACGGTTAAAAGGGATTGCTCAAATCACTAGAAAAAGTTTTCAAAGGAACCCGGAGCTGTTGCAATGGGAGCATGCTGCTACCCTTCCATAGAGCTGAGTGTTTATGACTGATTCAGTGCAACACTTTTCATTTCAACAGAGGGAGGAATGAGAAGCACCTCTTTCTGAAAACCATCTCCCCTTAGGTTCAGAAATCAGTTGTATGTATCAAAAAGCAAAATTAGACTGGGAAACAGTAGATCAGGATTCCTAAAACGTTTGTGAATCTGTGATGATAGTTTGTTCCTTCTATAGCACTTTTTAACCAGCAGCTTCACAGCTGCTGCTGCACTAGTGTCTTCACCTACAAGATAAAAGTAGATGAGCTACATGCAAATAAATTGCTCTTCTCAAGTAGCACAAAGAACTCATAGCAGAATAGGAAAATGAAGGCACAACCCCCAAGTTCTCCATGCCACTGGCTACAGAGGGAAATGCATAAAGATAACCCTTAGCACAGCTATATCAAGATATTTAGCCTAGATTCTAATGCTAGGTGGTCTGAAAGTTATTGCCTCTGGCTAGTGCTGTGATAACCCTGAAGCTAGGGATCATGAAGTTGCTGTTCAAAAGCACCTCAACACTCCCGGAAATATTTCTCCAACAGATCATATGTTTATTTATTTTATATATTTGTTACCAAATTGCACCATCTGAACTGAGGTAGTTCTCAGTGCAAAGTTGTGTTTCTTCTGCAGCCTGAAAGCCTGAAGCCTGCCATCACGAAAATGGCTGTAAATGTATCCTAATAATGCTAAGGAGCATAGATGGGCATCAGGAGTAGCCCAGGCTTTAAAAGGAAGCCTGTCATTAGGGCATAATTTCTCCAGGACCTGTCACAAGCACTGTGTCTTTTGAATGGTTCCTTTATAGAAAAGCAAAAACCTTATCATTATTTTGTATTCCCACAGAGCCAAAAGGAGGCAGTCCACCTCAGGCTGCCTTCAAAACCAAGGATCCTGCCATCAGCAGCAACAGTGCAGTAAGGGATGAAGGAAGACTCGAAGGAGGAAGCAGAGAGCTGTGAATGATGGACGCTAGTTGGGTGTGGATTTAAAAAACACCTGTGGGAATGCCTGTTGGTGGTACCTGTGTGACAGAAGCGGATGAAATTGGGCACGTATCTGACAGCATCAAGTCATCACCTCCATCTCATGGACATCCTGCTCTAAAGAGTGAAGGCAAGAGGTGGGAGGGGAATGGGTAAGCAGCAGAAAATGAAGTTTGGGCACAGCTCCCCAGGCTGATGATCTTTCCATGATGCCACAGGGGAGGGAGAAAACTCTTGTACACCTGGTCTGTTGGGCCTTGAGTTTCAGCCCTCTCTGGAGTAAACAAACAGAATTCAAGCACCTTGATCTGCTGGAGTACTTTAAATTTCCCTTGCATCTCAAAGTGAAAGCCTTCGTGCATAAAGCAATGTTCTCTCTACCTGTATTTTCCCCTGCAGAGCCCAAGCCTCTTTTCAGCTCTCCCTTTTCTTGCCCAGCATGTCTCCAGTGTGTCAGCACACAACATCCTTTTCCAGGAAACACCACATGCACTCTGTGTTTAAAAGCATCACGTTCTTTCCAGTTAGCATCCAAATAATGCTAATTCTAATTTCCTGCCTAATTCTATTTCCTTTGCTGGCCCTGCTGATTATGAAGACATTTGTGTGTAAATACAAGCATTCTTCTCCCTTTGTCATCCTGATTCTTTTAACGATGCTGCGATCTAGCACTCGTGACATCACAATTCATCACTGGTGACTGCATTTTAGATGCAGCAGGCACCAGACAGTGATAAAGAAGCTGTGGATGGCAATGAAAATTGATGGGGAGAGAGAGTGATGAACAGCAAAAGTGCCATTATGGTCAAGTGACAGGGTAGAAGCTGGAAGAGAAAGAGATGGGCTATTTGCAGTAATTTGGGTACCTTCAAACCACCTTGCTCTGCTGCCTCCAAACATCTCATTACTTTATTTAGTGTTGCTCTTCTTGGTAATGTGACTGCAGTTCAGGAAAACACCTTAATCTTCTATACTCTTGCTGTTCTGTTTGTGAGACGCAATTTGTATCTTCTTTTTCTCACTCCTCCCAAGAATAAAATGAAAACATCTGCAATGCAAACAAAGCAGGAGTGTGACTCCTAGGGCAAAGAGCTAAAAATTAATGCTGGCTTTTAACGGAAAAAAACAAATGCTCTTTCCTTAGTGAACAAGGTAAATGTGCAAAAAAGACCTTGTTTTTGTGCACAGAGGAGGGATACTGGCTTTGGAGAATAGGTGGATTGCTCGATGGATGTTCTGTTTTTCCCTGGGAGCAAAGCTCACAAGGGAAGACTTTCAAGTAATTACTTTAACACTAGAAGGGTGCAGGTGAATGGGTCTCTTGTGCAGTTTATAAAGAAAAAAAAGCAGTAAATGTTGTGACCCGTTTACATACATAGTGCTCTTACTTGTGGCTGCCTCTGATGATAATGCGGTTACTTGTGGAGGCAGCTGGTCTTTGTCAGGCATAATGTAATCAAAATCCAGCCACTAATGAAAATGGAAGAAAAGGGTAAGATAAAAATTTAGCGGCTTCTCATATCACTGGTGAAGTTTTGATGACTTAAAATGTCAGAAAGAGTGGATGCAACATTTAGGGAGAGTTTTTAAGAGCTTTTCCTTTTTTGTAGCTTATGTGACCTAGTGCTGCCTAGTGCTGGTAGCTGTAATAAAAATGTGAACTGTGTTCTGATTTCTTTACCCAGATTAAAATATGGAGACAAAGTGAAAATACATATGATGCTGGAAAGCAAACTAGAGAAACTTCAGAACAGGGAAAACTTCAGGGTGAAGAAATGTTATTAGATTTGGGAAATTCTGCTAGCTGAAATTCTCTTAAGCTCAAAGCCCTGGGTAATGCCACAAGAAAAGTCTCCTTTTTGCTCATTTCATGTTTTATTTGTTTTAAAAATTGCCAGAGAGGTGGGAGGTGGACAGATGCATTCTGTCAGACATAGCAGGAGTGGGTTATGAAACTTATGTGACTGCTCCTTGCCTGCTTCATCATCAAGTCAGCCAGCAAATTGAAGCCTCCTCCAACAAGTATTTAAATTAAATTGACTGCCTTTGCATTGGGGCAACCAGGAGTGTTCATATCATCAATTAATATGGCTCAGCATTGGGGAATGGCAGTTTCCAGTTGAGACAGTAATGAACAGATGGGGCTCATAGCTTATTAAATTGCTACTTCTGTGGCATCTGTGCCATGGACTAAAATGCAGGTGGGGTCATATTTTGCATAAATGTATTGCATGACCTTGGAGGAGTCTTCCAGTTTCTTTCTGCCTCAGTTTCCCTTCCTCACAAAAGCATGAACTCTTTAGTGCCTATTTTAGGAAGACAGTTCTCTTCCCAGTGGTTCAGACCTCCATTTAGAGTTGCTGACAGTAAAATTATGTTGGCTAGATGAGCTCTTTTAACAGTGCTTTCATGCTGATGTAAGTAAAACCCTAGTTTAGATGCAGCTATATGGGTAAAAAATAGTGCAGTGGTCTGCTGGTTATCTACTTAATTTTAGGTAAGTTGTGCTTTTCCCATGGAAATGAGGGAGTGGTACTGCCTGCGGAAAGTGAATGTCAAGCTTTGAAATGACCAGAAAAGACATGGATAGATGTATTCCTTGCTAAACCTGAGGCAATAGATATTGCTGAGAGGACGCATGTATTAGCTGGAGTTTGGTTCTGCAGCCGTTAAGCTGGCAGAGTGGGTGGCTGGCAGGGTGAGCTCATATGTACGCCATGTACTGTGGGAAGATAACATCTTGGGTCTCAGCTAGAAGGGTTTGCCCATGTAATCACACTTGAATGCCTCTTCTAGCAAGACTAGGCCCAAACAGATCTCTAACCGTGGCTGCAGTACATTCCCAATCTCACTTGTCTTTTAATTGCTATAATGTAATTGCTGCTGTTAATAAAATAATTGACAGGCTCTCTTTAAACAACTGTAAGACTGATAGACTAGTATCGGTTGGATGCTTCAAAGTTTGACTAACGGTAGAGAGAAGGAGACCTCCATTCAGAGCTTCACAGAGAAGGGCTGGCGCCTGGAAGAGCTGGTGGAGGGCTGACATGCAGCACCATGATACCTCAAGGACTTCTGGAAGAGCATTTGCTGAATGACTTGTCTGGCTCCTTTAGAAAGAGACACACTTTCAAACTGACTTTTTGGGCTCTGCTGGGAGTCCTCTTGCTCAAAGAAGGATTTTAACTTTCTGTTTGTGTGGCCGTTGGCCAGCAGAGCTGGAGCAGGAGAAGATGCTCAAGTGCAACTTGCCCTCCTTGAGTGAGCTGGGCTGCTGCTCCAGTGATGAGGTAGACTGCCCACAGAGATGTGCTGGCACATTAAAGAGATGTGGTTTATCCCAGGCCCCTCAACGCCTGCTGTCAGGATAGTCTGCGCTGGTTTTACCTCTTTTATCCATAAATGGAGCATCTTGAAAGGGCAGAAATTTGGGACCCATGGATTACTGAGGCCAGTGATGAGAGCAAAGATGTCAGCAGGAGCAGAGTGGAATGGTGCCGAGGGAGAAGCAAAGGTCCCTGTGCTTTAATGCCCTGCTGTCTCTGACAAGCAAATTACACCCACTCAGGAGGATTGTGAGGGGAGGGTATCCTAATCTGACATGTCTCCGAGGCTGGATACTAATGTCTCGCTTTCCAGCCTTCAGTGTGGTGTAGTTGTTCTCCTCCCCAGCAATGCCAGCTGTTGTGTGCTTCTGTAAACTGAGTTTGTAATACAAAGTGTGGCAGCATCAGCTTGTGGATAAAGTATTCTGATATTCACTAGGTTTCCCTGTCAAATGTGAAGGGGAGAACAAGATAATGACCCAGTGAGACAGTAGACTGCATGGGTATAAGCTGTAAAAGAGCTCAAGTGTTATCTGTGCATTTTGTCCCAGTTAGCTGAATTATTTTTTGGATGATCTGGCATGTTCATAGAGAACAAAATGAGTTTCTAACCAGCATCGGCATTTAGAGTAATTTTTGATTCCCTTTCAAAGCTTCATTAATATCTGCAATTACAGTCAGCTACCGTGCACTTGACCCAGTGTGTCTGTGTCACCAGGCTAAGCTGAATGAATCAAAAAGCGTTTTATGGCAGACTCTGACCCTGCTTTGGCTACAGACGCTGGGGATGAGTAGGAAAATCTTCTACCTGCACCAGGCAACCAAGACCACACAGCTATGTTGTATGTGTTCCTCTTAAAACCATTTTTGTTTGTTTATAAATGTCTCTAATACTTAAAAGTGATTATGGCATTTCTGCTGTATTTAAACCATTAAATAAAATGATGGTTTCCAGTGACGAAGACAATTAAGCACACAAAATATAATGAAACTTGATAGAGCCTCGGCTGCTGTCCTCCCTATTAGTGTGCACAGCTGCGCATGTGTGTCAGTGTTTGCAGATTAAAGAAGCAATTAATCTGAGCAGAGTGAACGTGAAACTGTTACTTAAGTGCACCAGCAGGTTGTGAGCCTCAGTCCCAACTTTTTCATTAAGGTCACAACTGAAAATTGCAACCAGCTGTGTAAGTCTGTTCTTCTCATATCCCATATTTCTAACCAAATTTAAGAGCTGATACTGGTGAATTACATCTTGGTGTCATAAATTCACATTGCCAGCAATTTATGCACCTAGTTTTAACTGACACAGTGATTCATATCTGCTGCGATTAAGAGCTGAATGGCTTTAAAGATCTTGATATAGTTTCCAAGTAGTTAGATTACTAAAACAACAAAATGTCAAGGAGTAACATTTAATGTTTTTGCTCACAAACATGCCTCGTGTGTTTGGGCAACCTCATGAAGGCTCTCAGGTGTTTGGCACAAACTATGTTAATAGCAGCAGCAGTTGGTGCTTGTTACACTTTATTGGGGCTACAAGATTTGTAGGGGTTGTTTGTAGGAGTTGTGCTTCCTGTCTTGCAAGCAGGGGCTGCAAGGTCCTTTGAGCACCCTTGTGCTCTGTGTGAGGTGAGGAGGAAGTGGGAAAGGGAGCTGGCTGTTTAATTTCATTCTGAATGTCATATGTTAAAGATGGTGCTATCGATGATCTGCTGAATGTACTGACACCGAGACAGAACGGAGAAGGGTGGTTTATAAAACACCCAATACCCATTTTAGTCTGCTTTTCAATTTTCATTTCTCAGAAACACAAATTGCAGCTGTTCCTTAAGGTGCTTGATCTATCCTCTCAAGAAGCCAATTTCTTTTTTAATTTCCTCTGATGAGACTCAGAAGATGGTGGATAAAATATGAGGTAAGCTCTTTATTTATTTTTGAGGCACCTTTCTGTATGAAGCACATCATGGTTTGCTTCTTTACTGCAAAGGAAAGTGCTCATCAAAGCATTCTTGATGGAAGCATTGTCACTGAGGAGTGTAAAGCAAAGCAGGCCTCTTCTCTAGCTGGGGTAAAGAAAATACAATCAGTAAAATGGGTAATTGAAGCAGGTGCAAAACTTGAAATTAACTGAAACAATTTGAAAGGGAAATAGTAAGAAGGCATGAGCTACAAATTAGTTCTTTACCCTCCCTCCTTGGTGTTTTACTAATGCTTTGTTTGCCCATCTCTGTCACCATCAGTTTCTGCAGGGTGCATTTGGGGGGATTTAGTTGTTTTTTTTCCTTTGTGTGTTAAGCAGCTGGACTTGCTTTGTAATTCCTGCTTAGTGACCTCTCCTGATTCCTGACTTTGTGTTCTCTGCTGATCAGACCCATTGGTGATTAGATGCTTAGCAGAGGTGACTGCACAACTTCTGATACCTTGCATCCCTGCTGCCTGGATTTCAAAGAGGTAATCATTCCCAGGGACCTGCCACTAACCTTTTGCTCAAACTTTTCTCAGTCACCTTTTACTGTTCCTTTTTTTAGAGAGCTTGAAGTACCTGGATTCTCGTACTAGGGCAAAAAGGACACAAGCACTGAAATCCAAATGATTTTACCATTCTTTCAGAGTACTTTCACCTGAAATGATACCAGACAGTATGTCTGTATCATATCTTTAATGCCTTTTGGAATGAAATCTTCAACTCCTATTCAGAGATCCCTTTTTTGTTCACTCAAAAACAAGGAGACAGTCAATAAGATAGAAAGGTATTTTGGTTCAATATCTGTCCTTTTTAACTCAGTACTGGCAGCAGTGAGTGGAGTGAGCCTCATTGCCAGACAATGTGACTTGTTCTGAAACTTTAGCAGGATTTTGAAAGGACTCGGGTGCAGACAATGGAGATCTTCACAATGTTAGCTGTGAACAACTAAAACATGAAGCTGAGCAGATCTGAGCCCTCAGCCAACCTCTGACTTGGAGATCAGAGGAAACTTTTATTTCTGGGGCTTACTATATAGTTTCTTCAAAATGTCAAATCAAACTGTCTGATACTGACCATGAATGCTGTTCTGCTGTTTGGAGTCAGTCTAGCTATCTTTGCCATCTGAATTATAGATAACATCCAGCACCATAAAGACAGAGAAAATATTTTTACATGTTTTCACATTTTATTTGAATTCTTATGAGCAATAACAAAGCGGCTAAGAATAAGGAAACATTAGTCCTATTTAGATTATTTAAATGGCCCAGCTTTCTCTTGAGAGATAAAATTGTGCATCAAAAATCCTAAAGGCTACATTAAATCAATTGCAGACACAGAGAAAATTGACTTTTAATAGTATGAAAACAAATCATCCTATAACTCCTCCCAAAGCCCCTTGATATCTCTTTGATGAATCCATCTGAGAGAAGAGCTAGAAATTTATTTCCAAAAGCATAATGTGCATTCTTGTTGGTTTTGGTTTTGGTTTTTTTTTTCTCCTCATTTTGCTTCAATAACTGATACATTTGAAATGTTTCCTTTGGGTTTCACAGTGAAGAGATGAAGTAATGATGCTGCATATCTGGAGTTTTTTAAATGTCTTGGAGAAAACCAGCTTCTGGTTTATCTCAAATGCACTCACAACATCAGTAACAATGGCCTTCCGGATGAGAAAAACCTATGTGGAATATGTTAAACAGTAAGCAAAGCTTGGGTGCTGAGCCTTATGAAAGGTGTAAGAAAAGGAAATTCTGCTGTTTTGGTGACAGTATGTATGTTTACAGCCTTAAATCTAAGGCTGTCTACAATATTTTTAATGAGTTTAGCCTCTTCTCCCTGTCCTCCATCTTCAAAATGCTTCACAAATTGTTGTATTTGTGCCTTCATTATTTGTAATTGTTCTGGGAATCATTTGTCTAAAAAAGCTGCAGATGTATTTGCTATAAATCAAACACATTGGGGTTTTCTTCCCTGTTCAGTCACCTGAATTATGTGGTGCTCTTCCTCTTTAGCTGGTTGAAAAACTTCATGAATTGATGACTAACTAGCTCTAAGCTTCAGATAAATTCTCATGTTTGAAGTAAAAATGTGCATAGATCAGAAGTGCAAGTATGGGGAAGCTGTACAAGTGCAGTATCCTTTGTGTCTCCTGAGTAAGATGGAAGTAGACTAATGCATTTATATAAATATGATTTTATGTTGAGACTCCTTTACTTACATTGAGAGCTTTTTGCAACAAGAAAACTTTTCTGGTTTCTAATAGTTTAATAGATGTGTATGTAGAGAATTCTGTGCAGTATGCTGTGGTAGATAACTGAATGCCTATTTATTAATCATGTACCTTCTTAGGCATGTTCTCTTGATTTGTTCTCTTTTTTAAACAAAGGGAAGAAGGGAAGGAAGGGAGGTTTTCCCTACTCTAGAAATCCTCAGAAACTCAGAATGGAGGAAGCTCAGATTGTGTTGCTCAGATCTCAGCAGAGCAATGCTATTGCCCTGCCTCACAGGAAGCTGAAGGATGGAGTGGCTATCCCATGGCATCATATGCCTTACCAAACCTCAGGCTAGCTTGTTCTCATAGGCTTATCTGTATCCTGGGTCAGACTGGGGCAATGTCTTGGAAGTGGGTTAGTCAAGCTAGTATAAAATTATGCACAGCCTTGGAAGAAAAATTGCCATGAAATCTCTCTTGGCATTATCAGTCCTTGGTGAAAAAATCAAATGGATTGTGTTGAAGTTTAATAATGGGCAAGAAGGGTCAATAATCTTACCTGATTCAGATACCTCAGAGGTATATGCATCCACCTCTGTAAATCAGACAGTGTTTTGCCTGGGAATCCTCTGTTAGTTACCCTCCTCTTACAGGGTTTCAAGGAAGCTTGTGGTAGAGTGTTTGTGCCCACTGAAGTATCTCCTGGCTGGCAAAGTAGCACTCACAGAGCTTCTGTGAAGTCAGCTTCAGTTAAGAGGAAGGTGAACTCAATGGACTGTGCTATAGTCTAGTGATCTAAGTGCCTAAACTCCCTGTTTATCTGTGCAACACTGTGTGTATCTTTTAGCAAGTTGTTCAACCTCCCCACTTGCAGATTGGGTTTCTTAATGCTTATGTTCTTGGCAGAAATGTTGTGAAGAAGAGGTTCACCTAAAACCAAGCAAAGCCTTTGAGACAGTGTGTGTGTGGAGCGGGCAGCCAAGGAACAGCAGGTAGATATGAGAAAATAAGGCTTTTAATTCTCAGTTGTTCTGTAATCATGGGAAGGTTTGTCTGTATAATGAGAATAAGTTTTGCATTTTGTGACCTGGGGGCCATTCTTCACATCAGGTGTCTCGACAGAAAAGGTGAAACAATATCTTTGGTTTTGGGGAAAGCCATGTAATGTTTTCCTTCTTTCTACACACATACAGTGTGCCATATTTTGCTTACTTATAGAAGAACCTTCAACATCTCATTGGTGCAAGGGAATGGTGGTCTCAGGATACAGCAGGCTGTTGTAGCTAGTGGTGTTGTAAGCGCTGAAATGGCTAACCAGGTGGTAGTTTCTAAGGAGTACAGGAGGATGGAGGCTCTGGTCCTAAGGCATTGGTAACCTGGAGCACACACAGCTGGGGCCACAGGACACCATGGCAGCTGTACATCCTCCTCCATCACACTGTTCCATAACCTGGACAGTGGGGACATCTTGTTTGTTTGACAGGTATCCTCAGAGAAGGAGAAAGCCGTGTACACCTGTATGGAGCAACCACAAATTTTGGTGCAAGAGTGGAGCAGAAATTCGTGCCCACACCTCTGAAACCATAGAGAGGTACTCTGACTGCTGTGTCTCACTGGTTTGTATTCTCTAAGTATGTAGCATACAGATGAAGAGGCAGGAGAACAGAAAGTAAATACATTGAGGTGTTTCTCAGGGCATTTGAAGACCTGTGAAAGGACTTGGAATGCAATGGTTTTGTGCTTGCACACGAGCACAAATCCTCGTGTTGCCTCAGACTGAGCAGGAGGTGCAAATGGAGCTGTGTAAGCCCGGTGGAAGGCAGAGTGCTCAGCTGGGAGCTGCTAAGCATTGAGTGGTTCTGAGACAGGTGCACAGTAATGTATTGTAATGTAAGCTGGTCAGTACCATAATTTGAATTTGACAGAGTGCAGATAGAAATGGAGAAGAAATTAGAGAAAAAAATCATAGACTCCTTTCCCCATACAAAGCTTGTCTCAAGGTGGATTTGGAGGAGCCCCCCTAGCTAACATCAGTTAATGGTTTCTGGACAGCCCCCCACTTCCAAATCATGTCATGTTGTAATAACTGTCTGCTACTTAAAGTCACGGAAAGAATGTAAAACTACTGCTGTCTTTGAAGTCCACAGCCAGGGAATCATGGTTACTAAAGACTATTAATGATTTCAGCAGTCAAACTATGCGAGGCGAAATTCCAGTACAGATGACAAACAGCAAGTCTGGTGTTACACGGCAAGATGTCCTCAGAATATTGTCTACAAATCGAGAATAAAACCTGCACGCAGACTCTAAGCTCATTGAAACAGCCTGCAGAGGTACGTGTATAAATCAGGGGTTAAGGAGGAGTGTGTTTTTCTGAAGGAACTAAAGGCACTTTCAGTGTTTAATTAACAGGATGTTAATAGGATGAATGAGAATTAAAAAGGAAATGCAGAGTGTGTATAAGAGTTTGGTGGTGAAGCTGTTAGAGTTGAATATTTGACCTGTGAATAGAAGTTGTAAGTCAAGAGCAATCCTTAAATTTGAGAGTTGTATTGAACACAAAGATGCTCAGAGAAATACAGTGCTGAGAACGAACATGCTCAGACAAAAAAGGGCTGTTTTAGCCAAGAATATGTGAATGCTTTATATGGACTGACCTCCTTGCACTAACTGCAATTTTACACCTCGTGACGCTGTGGGCAAGATTAGTTTTCTTTTTCTACGTGGGAAAAATGGTTGCATCATCTGGATGCATCAGAGCTGAGAGCAGGGAGGGAAAGGAAATCAAAGTAAGTCTTCAATCATGGGCAGTCACATTAGAAGATGTTTGAGAGGGGCCTTACTCATAAGAAATAGGACCACACATTTCACCATGGTTACCAGGAGCGTATGTTGAAAGTGTGCAGCCCTTGGGCACCACAGGCAGGGGTGCGATAAATCTCAGAGTCCAGCCTACAGAGAATGAAAAATCAAACATCTCTGAGTGTGCGTTGATAGTTGGCACACTGCTCAGGAGGTGATGCTCTTTGGCCATGTAAGCTCACTGTTAGGGCAGCAATGAAAGTATTTCAACACCTCATAGCACCACCAGGCTCCCTGAGTGCTGTGTGTGTGAGCTGCTTTATGCAATCCCCACTTGGCATTGATAGTGCCAGGCTGGTGGAGAGGTTTTGCACACTGAGAAGTCTGCCCTGCAGTCCTGTATTGAATGCATTGGCAACCCTTGCTCAATGATTATATAACTCTTAAGACCAAGTCCCATTTTGTGACTATGCAGTGGGAAAATGCTTGAGGCAGTCAAGGCAGCAGCCAAGCAGAGAAAAACCAAGTCAGTGTTACAAGAGGATTTCCAAAGCACTTGCAAAGTTAAATAAGCAGTAAATGATTCTACTCATGTGCAAAACTCATTTAGATTATAGCTCGAAACAAGGCTCTGTGAAGCACTTCACTCAGTCTCCTCTTTTATATGTATGTTATTTGAAGGACTGGAAAGGATAAATACTGAACATAGGTCCTCTGGCTCTCTGGAAGAGAAAAACAAACCATACATCATAACAGTCCCTCATTCTAAGATATTGACAGCTGGCTTAAGGTGTGTTCACAGCAGTGTTCTGTGTCTGATACATACGTGTATGTATATAAAAGAACACATTTATCTTCTTTAAAAATACGTTCTTCACAATTAATCTCTCAGCCTATAATTTAGTTTTGCATGAGCATGTATACTTTGTTTCTTTGTGTGTGCCAGATGCTCCTCTGGCATGCTCTGATTCAGGGGGCCTCCAGCATCAGGTAGCAGAGAGTCTGCACATTCAGACTATGAGGGGAGATATTCAGAGGGAGAGATACTCCTCTGGGAGCAAAACTGGAGCCACACAGCAGGTTTTCTTGTGCCCAGTAAGGAACAAATTGTGTTAGGGCATCCTTCACTGGGAGGACCATTCCCTCCGTGGACTCTCCACTTCAGTCTGCCCCTGAGGGAACATGAGTTGTGGTGTTCTCTGATTTCCACAGCATTCTAAGGAACGGAGTATCATTGAGACTTTGACCTGTCACGATGCACCAACCTTTGGGACCAGAAATCTTCATACTGGGATAATGGATTCATGTGCTAAAAAATTGGCAAAAAGCCCAGGGACATTTATGGGTTTGTTGCTGCTTTGTGCCATTCAGGCATCTTGTGATTCTCTTTCCCTCCCTCCATCCCTCCCTCACTCCCTCCTTCCCTCCCTCCCTTCCACCATCCTTCTCTTTCTCCCTCCTCTGGGGCTGGTGCCAGAAGACAGTGCTAGTAACAAAAGCCTCAAAGCTCTGCAGTGAAGTATTTAGCACAGGGGAACAGCATGAGATGGTAACCTTTGAAATCATAAGCACTGTTGTCTTCCATCACATGCTAGAATTACTCTTAGCTAGTGAGTGCAGTCTGTGGTGGCATGGGGATGCTCAAGAGGCCACCAGGCTGTTATCAGAAACAATGTGTGGGATCGTACACTGAGCACTGAGTAGCCCATGGCCCAGAAAACAACATATGCCACACTTGCCCTATTGGAAATCTGTGAGAGCAAGAAAGTGCTGGGAAGTGTGCTGGGCTTGAGCCACTTTAGAAGGCGGTGCAGTCCCATTTGGTATCTGCAAAATTCCATGTTGTGGAAGCCTTTTCTGGCCACTTGGGTCTCTGCTTTTGCCATGCCCATTAGAGAGAAATAGCGTCACTGAAGGCGGCTAAAACATGCTTCAGGAACAGGAAGATGATTTAAAGGTGGAGTGGGGACCTTAACTCAAGACTTCTTTGCTCCTGTCAGCTTGCAACACTGCCTTTAAGTTATTTTTATGTCATCCTTGCATACTTTATTATTCACAGTAGTGTTCAGTTTAATGTAGGATGACCAGATGCCCCAGCATGACTCAAACAGTCTTTATCCTTAATTAAATGTCCTCTCTGAGTCTGTTTTTTCTTGCTGGTTTCTGAAGTCCCAGGAATTCAAGACAGCTTTCACTTTCTTGTTATTAGCAAACATTATTTCATACGTGGCTTTACAGTCTTTATTATACAGTCAGCTGCAGAGTTAAAATTGCATTATAAGGCTCCCTTGAATACTCTGCCTCTCAATATAAGCTGCCTTCTGCAGCATGGTGTTTCTAAAGCTTGTGCTATTACCCAGTGATAATGCACAATTTTATATTTTAGTATCATCTACTGTAAAAATAAGACAGTAAAAGTTTGTAATTTACAAGGCTATAGATGACATCTGCAGATCTTATGGGTTTAAAGATGTATTGGTTCAGTTTCACATATATATCAGTCTGAGATGGAAGCTATTGCATTCTGCATATATTCAGCATATTGCTTCTATTTACACTCTATGCTGTCATGTCTTTGAGGGAGAGCATAAAAAAGCGAGGGCAAAAATAGGAGTATGGACTCTGTTAACTACAGCAGATGTTTTCTAAATATGTCAAGTCACAGGGGCTTGATAGACCTGAAATGGCAGCAGAAACAGTCCAAAATCTTGAAAGCACATATGGATGTGCTTTAAATTTATGCATTGGAATAGTTGTGATTATTTTAATGGAAATGCTTATGGATGTTATGCTAAGTATGTGCATGAGAGTTTGCAGGACTGGATGATAAAGAATAGTTTATCTTAGGGCTAGAAATTAATTGTGTATATATATGGGCAGCCATGAGTTGGTCTGTGAATTACTTGCAAGACCATTCAGGCAGTCTTACAAAACAAAGTGTCATCAGTAGAGCAGACTACCCTCAAAACTTCACTTTTACCAGTTGGAGAAGGGTAGGAAGTGTGCAGAAAGAAAAATACAACTGTGGCTGTGACCGCATGCGCAGAGCAATGTAGAAGCTTTTGGTTTTGTTTTACCAGCACTGTTGCTGTAACCTGCAGCTGTGAACTGATAGGATTTAATTGACTAGTGTTGGATTTTCACAGCAGACCCCCTGGGGTACACCAGCTCTGCTCCTGATGGCAGCCTTTTGTGCCATTGATTTTAAGTGTAAGAAGGTGGTACAGCACGCAGGATACTGGAATAGTATTGACAGAGTTAATGTACTCTCTCTTTGGTCTTGATCTCTTGCAAGAGAAAGGTAAAATCATAACAAAGCCATGGTTGCACATGCAAGGATGGGAGGTGATCTCTACTGTTTGAGCCAGCAGTATCCCAGGAGATTTTCAAATAAACATATGGGCTTCAGGTTGCAATTAGGAAGTTCTAGGCTGATAAAATCGCTTGATACATTAAATTTCAATAAGAAAGGTAAATCTTGACTCTTGTCTGTACTTGTACAAATCTAGAATACCTCCTGTGCCTGAGAAGGATTTAACCTTGTGCTGCATTTCAGACTGAAAACTGATTATGAGCCTCTCTACTTCAGGAGAGAAATGAGAGTAGGGCGAAAGTGCTGTTTTGTAGTACTGGGAGGGATGTGAAGTGACAGAATCAATGTCTGCAGAAGTTTACAGACTAATTTTTTGTGACTTTGTTACTGGATACTGTGGTGCCAGGTTTTACGTGCTGTATGACCACCCTGTAGAGTTTTGGCAGTGGTTTACCAGCCGACCTTGCTCTAGCAGTGCCTTGAGGGGTTTTGTGTGTCTGTGCTTGCTCCATGTGGCCTGAAGTCTCAACCATGATCTCCATCCCATCTTCTCTGCTGTGTGTCAGCTGAAAAGCCTGTGTGTTTCCTGCTGGTTCATGTGTGCTGCTTCACATCTCTCTCTGGAGCCTTGACCTGGGATGTGGCTTTTCCCCATGTTTTGAGTATGTTGTGTCTTCATCCTCTGGCAGTTGCAATAGTGCAGCAGATGAGGCCACTGTCAGCACAGACCTCCCAGTGCCTTATGAGAGGAAGGCAAGTGAGAAGTAAAGCAGGTAGAGAGGATGAATAAAGAGTCACCCTGAGACAAATGTGATATGATGGGTAAGATTAACTTACATAGAGAGAGTGAATAAGGTAATAGAAGCAGGAGCCAAGCAAGATATTTTTAATGTGGTGCACAAACCTATTACTCAGACTAAAATGTTTTTTTATGTAGTGTTTTGTGCCCTTGCACAGTATGCAAGGTCTGTAAATCTATCTGATCTATACAGAAAATTTGTGTGTCAGGATAAGCAGAGAACACAGCATCAAATAGAGAAAAGCAACTGCTAGTAAAATCAGTGATTAAGAACATATTGAAACAAACACGTAGGCTATTTTGAAATGCTTGCACAGTGGACTTGTTTTTGAGGCATCCAGTTATAAAACACAATGTTTCTTTATCAAAGCCTTATAACTGAGCTGCTGTGATAATGTGGATTGCTTGTTATTGTCTGTTTCTTGAGCTCGCTTCTTCTTGTTAGTTACAGAAGACCCTGAGTTAGAGGATAATTAAATGAAAGGACCATTTGAAGGAATTATCTGGATAATTAGTTGTGTAAATACATTTTGCTTTAAGAGCACTGAAATAATAGAAGTCACTGAATTGAGACGAGAAATCATATGGGATTCCTTTCATCTGAGCATATTTATTATCTGTTTTAATTAGCCAACTAAGTAATAAATGTAATGTAAAGTACTTGTCTAGGGTTTCTTTTGTTAAATTACTTACTCTCTGAAAATCCATTATGCAGCACCTTATATATGCATCCTTTTATGGCTACATCAGTGGCAGGGTTTTACAAAAAGGACAGAAAAGTGAATTATATA
>NW_022994289.1:0-70922 GCF_012275295.1 Melopsittacus undulatus | reverse complement strand
CCCCCAGTTCCCAGAGAGTTGGGGAGAAGAATCAAAAGAACGTAGCTCCCACAGGTTGAGATAAGAAACAATTTAAAACAAGGTATAACACAATCATTACTGCTACTATCAATAATAATAGTAATAATAATAAAGGAAATAACAGTGAAGAGAATACGAACCTCACCACCCGCCGACCATGACTCACCCCACCCTCCGATCAAGAACAACTGATACCTTGTCCAACCCCACAATCTTCTAGCCTTCAGGGTAACTCTCAGTTACATCCTGGGCATAACCTGCTATGGCATGGATACTTCTTTGGCTAGTTTGGGTCAGGTGTCCTGTCTCTGCTTCCTCCCGGCTTCCCTCCACCCTGGCAGAGCATGAGACTCAGAAAGTCCTTGGCCACACTAAATATTTCAGCAGTAACTATAAAGATTGGTACTATCAGCACCGTTCCCAGTCCAAAAGTCAAAAACACAGCGCCGCACCAGCTACCAAGAAGGAGAAAAAATGACTGCTACTGTTGAACCCAGGACAATTCTGAGCAGTTTCACAAGCTCTTCAGCATGTGCACATATGCAGAGTCCTGTGGAACACAGCCTTCCCCTAAAGATCTTGCAAAGTCATGATATCTTCAAAGACACTAAGTAACTTCTGTTTCACAGGAATCAACTATGGTTTATAATGTTCAGATGGGCTAGGTTATCTTATATTTGTTCTGTACATTTCTGCACGTACGACACATTTTGCTTTGTGAACATGCTATTCAATGAGCATGGTTATCTCCTGAATAAGTTTTGTATACATAATCCCCTATATGTATTTGCGACTTGCTGACATACATCTCTGGAAAATTAGGGAACAGAAAGGGGGAAGCCCGTGCTGGAAAGTTTACTACAGATAGCTGATGTTTTTTTCAAAGCTGAATTTGCTTTAAGAAAGAAGGGCCAGAACTGGGATTAAAATAGCAAGAGGGAAAGGTTAATGTATAAAACATGATCTAAACCAATTGCATAAATATACACTGATTCCTCTGGAGCCAGGATTTCTCCCCAGATTGACAAGAAATACTGATAATCTGGGAGGTACTTCTATTACTGGCATACAGAAATCAGTGGGGATACTTCGTGTTGCTTTTTTGGAGTAACATAAAGGCTGGAGAAGCACATTGTAATCATTACTGTGTTTAACACTGATGTTGGAGTTTACTATGTCACACAAGAACTATTGCTCACTCAGGCAGGCCAACCTAATCCTTTTCTGGATGACAAAAAAAGTATAATTTGAATTGACTGTAATTGTTTACAGACATCCTTGAAATTCTTAAGTAGCCAATTTGTTAAGTGGTTGTTAAAACCATGCATTTGAGTTCACACTCTAACTAGATGATCTTTAAGGTCCCTTCCAACCCAAACCATTCTATGATTCTATGATGATCATAAGGAAGAAGCTGGTGGTATGCAGATACCATTCTCACATGGGATTTGTCACACCTTTACCCCTGTTAGTCTCCCTGCCCCTCTGATTCCTATGAAATCTGAAGTAAAGCCTACATCTAATTCCCCAGCTCCTTTTTAAGCCATGATTCTGCTGGCAAATGACACCTTCTCTCGTGTTTTTTCCATTTTTCACTTAACATTTTAATAGTCTGTGAAGTAAACGGACTATATTATTGTCTCAATAGGTCTGGAGTTTTTTTGGAGAGGAAAGTATGCAAAGTAAAATTTTAGTCCTTTTACCATGTGTGTCGTTGTGTTATCTGTGTTGTGTGTAACAAAGAGAGCCAGAAGTCATTACAAATCACTTACTAGGAAACCCAGGTATTTTGCCATAAGCCTGTGTGTCACTGATTTAATGCCAAGTATGTGGTGTTCTAGTCCAAGAGGATTTTGGATCATGAGCCAGGATTTGGAGTTTAGTGATTCAGTGCTTGAATCTGGCTCCAAACTTTGCAGTATAGGACCATTTCAATGCAGCTTTTGTAGTAGAAGCTGCACTCTACCATATGGAATTTGTGCAGCTTCCATCAAGTCATAGGAAGACTATGCATACAGTGAGTCCTCAACCACCTGAGGTAGTGAGATAGTTGCTTTAGTAAGGACTGGATGTCTCTACTTTTTATTTGAACACATAGTGGGTTTACTTAGTGTATGACTGTCTTGTGCATGCATGTGTATAGTTCCTGTATTGCTACAACATGACCTATCAAACCGTGCAATTATTAATCTTTCTTTCAAAAAGTGCTAATTCAAAAAGAAGATTAACAGGCATTTCAGCCAACAGTGCCTGTAATAGTTAAATTATGTGATTTAGTCCAACGAAATTATGAGTTTTAACATTTTATTGTAAATTTAAAAGAGGAGTATTTTTAAAAATAGTTTCAGCAATGAAATTCGATAGATCTTACGTGAGATAATTAGAAGGTATGAAGTCACATACCATAGAAGCAGCCAGTAACAACAGAATACATGCTATTTTTAAATAAGTCACAAAGCAAAATCTTTAAGCTTTCATACTGAAAATCTGGCATTACTGTACACCACTCATTTCAAAACCATAGTACCATGGGTACTAGAGAAGGAACACTTGCATAAACATATCATCCCCCCTTGTTAATGGGACTTCTTGATGAATTCTACTAGTTTAGTTTTTCACGTCTCAGAGTAAAGAAACTCACTAATTCCTTTGGTTGACCTTTCCATCATCTAAGAAATCATATACTCTAAATGATGGCATGATGAGAAGAATCTTCACTGAAGTGGGCCAAGCACTCCCTTAGTTTTTTTCACCCCATAGAAAGGAAATTACTGACTAGTGATTTTCTCTGTTGAATTTTCATTGCAAAGCAACGTCCAGAGGTTTATTTTAATTAAAAAGTTTTATTATGCTTCCTGTTGATTCCACTCAATGCCACTGACACTTCTGAGATTGTCAAGAGCCTTGAATAAAAGGCAGGATATAGTTTCGCTACACAGGAGTAAATCAGGGAATTAATTACGTTATGAGAGTCCTACTGCAAGCAGTTGTGTAACTTTACTCACGGGGGTATTTTGTAGGGCCAATCTGATCTCCTTTGGGACTGGCAGTTTGCCTCTTGCAGCACCTCTTCTTCCATGTCCCCAGTTCTGCAGCTGTGCTCTTCCTTCAGTTACAGCTGAGCATTTGAAATGCCCTGAAGAGAGTTGCAGTTAAATCCTGAAGATTACGGTTGCAGCTTTTTTTCAGGAAAGCATCAAAAAAGGGCAGTGAGAAGTGGATGTTTGCAAGTGCTAGGAAGACTTTGTCTGCTGTGCTTTCTACTACAAGCAACATCTCTGCAGGTCATAAATTTGGCTGATGGGTTGCCTCTGACCTATCTGATGTGGTTCATAAGTCAGCTGTAAGAAAATCTTCTCAATTTTCTTTTAAATTTTCTTCAGCAGCAAAGTGCTTGCCACTCTTTATCCACCCTTGTTCTTTATGATCAAGTGCTGGTAGGGTTTAAACCTGACCCAGTTTGCAATGGTCTTTACACTACTGCCCTGCTCTCAGCTTTCTGTTTTGCTGTTCATACTGCTTTGGGAGTAATTTTCATTTGCCTTCTGATTGTATATTTAGCACCTGATTTCATATTTTCAAGTCCTTTCCTATAGCTCTGACAAGAAGATTTTGTTGTAACTTTAGAAAAATATTGAAGTTTAAATATTCATGTAAAAGATGACATCAAATGTTGGAAGATTTTCTATCATTATTAAGTAGAGTGAGCTGTTTTAAAAATACCTAGTGCTGCCGGTGATACGGATTTTCGGAAAGCCATTAATGTGTGTGTTAATCTCATTACTGGCATTTTTGACATGCAACAAACTAAAAAATCAGGTCGATAATCTACATGATTCTTTGCACAGAAGATTCACATTAATTTCTCCCCGACCTCCCGGGTAGAGGGGACGAACGAAGCCTGGGGCCATCTCTCCGCCAACCCCGTGGTGGCCCCGGCGGAAGGGGTGTTTGGTACCACTCAAACCCAGCCCTCGTCCCACGAAGCACTGTCCAGGTGCCACATAGACCGTGTCCTCCGGCCTGTGGGGCGGGGCAGTCTCTCGCCCGGCTCCCCACCACCTCCCTGGGCTTCACGAAGCCTGCACCCCCCAGCCGCTCTCCCGGCGCTGGGGCCGGAGCCGGTCCTGTCGTGCAGCCGCCGGGGAGGGGACAGCTGGAGCGGCAGGTGCGGAGCTCCCGCCCTCCACCCTCTGCGCCGGTCGCCGAGGGTCCGGGCGGGGGCGCACGTCGCAGATGCAGGCGCTGGCGGGGCGCCAGCAGCATCGGCGCGGGTTGCATCAGACGAAGCGCTCTGCTGGTGCCGCGGGTGCCGGGCAACCCAGGGAGCTCGGGGCCCTGCGGTGCTCCGCAAGATGCTGCTGACAGCCCCCCGGCTGCTGCGGACTATCTGCACCACGGCCGCGGTGAGTGGCGTGAGGCGGGCAGCGGGGGTATGTCCCCCCTCCCACCGTGCCGTACCGTTCTCGGGAGCGAAAGGCGGGGGTTGCTCCTCAGCGCGTCGTCCGGCCGGCGGGCAACCAAGGGCCAAGCACAGAGGGAAGAAAGTAGCGGGAGGTGGCATTTCTCAGGATGTGATGCATATTGTCTCTACCGGGGTTTTAATAGAGCGCGCACAGCGCGGGAAGGTCAGAAGGGCTCCAGAGGGGGCTTGGTTTGGGAGCAGAAGCAGCATCTTGGCCGGCTGGTCTGCGGTGGGATCGCAGCCATCATCTGGGCTCTGCATCTTGTAGGGATGTGCCTGGAAACTGCGGGGAACAGGCACCAGCGATGCTGTGGTAAGTCCCAGTAGTCCTGTGTTGTGAACAATGTGAGTGCGGCTGTTCTCTGCCTCCCTCATGCTGGATTTGTCCAGTGAGAAGCTGAAGGTTGATTTCTCAGTTAGAAAGGACCATGTCCATTCCCACTGCTGGAAAGATGCCTATGCTTTGGCCTGGGGAGAATGTTTAGTTTAGTGACCTTCTCATTGCCAGTTTCTAGTTCTGGGATGGTGATGGGTTGCTCAGGTGGAAGTCTTAGTTCCTCTGCACCCCGTGGTTTAGTTTTTTACAGCTCTAAATATTTGTTCCAGGCCATCGTGTCGTGTTAGATATATGGACTGCAGAACTCTTGCAAGTGACTCCTCCCTGAAAGCCTTGCCCAATCCAAATTGTCCAGATGTATAGGTCTGGCAAGCTGAATGAGGCTGGGGGGAGACTTTTTCCTTTCCTAAAAACAGTTCTTTGTTTCATATTTGACTGCTTGGTTTAGGATAAGGACAGCACTCTGCCGAAGGTATCTACATGAGCTTATTATAATACAGAGATTTAACACAAGCTTTTTGGAAATGCAGTCAGCAGTGCCAAAAATGTGAATGAATGACTGGTGAGAACACATTGCCTCTAGATGTGTAGATGGGAGGGGGAGGTTCTACTATAGGTTTCTTTCTATCTGGAAGCACTGGCATTCAGCACATGTTGGGGGAACCTCCGTAGAAATAAAGTTGCAGTACTGCTTTTCAAAGGAGGCAAAATTCTACATTAATTTTAAAAAAAGATGTAACATATGAAAATGTTCATTAGCTTCACTAAATTCTTACACAGAATAAATAAAAGAATGTAATCTTCATAGTAAGATAGTAAACTTCATAATCACAGTAGCAGTTACTAAATCTTTGTTTTCAAGAGATTTGATTAGAAACTGATAACCAATTGAATGTTAGGCACACATACAGAAACGCTAGTAACAGAATATTATTTTTATCTCTGAAATAAATATTCTTCTATGAATAGGTTTTGTAACAGTAGACTTTTCTGAGAGAAAAAAGTGTAGCTCTGACAAAATAGTTACCAGCCTTTGTCAGGCTGCTCTTGCTGCTTCTCCATGCTGAATTCTGTTTATTTATTTTCATTATCTTTGGTTAGGTATTTTTGAGGGGAAAAAACCCCCAACGTTAAAATATTGTCTAGTTTTTAATGAGCTGTTGTAAAATAAATGCCAGTACAGTATCAACAGATGGTATGGGCAGAATTTTTAATTAGGGAGGTGAAACTTAAATCTGTGCTTGCATATTGAGGCAGTGAAATAGTGGTATTTCAGACAAGTTGAGCATCCAAGATAAGATTGCTTCTACAAGCAGTTGTCAGGTTTTATGTTCTTTATCTTTATCTGGTTTTCTTCATCCAAACTGGGAGCACTAGAGTTTGGGAAAGAGACTTAATATTAATCTGTGTTATAATATAAGCAAAATAGAAGTTTAATGAAGAAATTAAAGTTCAGACAATGAAAACAATGGAATTATAGTACAGTGAGCACCAACCTTCTAAACTCTTATGAATTTGGTAGCACTGTCATAATAGCTACATTACCCTATGATCAGTTATAAAAGAAAGGCCTGATCTCTATAAGCTACCTGGATTGCATTGTTTGCCGTAACTAGGAATTGGATAACCTTACAAAAGTACAGCAAAATGTCCTATCTGATACTACATGACCAGTAACCTTCCAATTGATTCAGAGAAAACTCCAGGAACAAACTTGCCAACAAAGTTTTCAAGCTGACAAGCAGGTATTCTTTATTGCAGCGCCAGGAGACACAATTGTAACAATTTTGCACTAAACTGTGAACCTTGGTAGAAAGAAATTGCCACTGGTACTCCAAAGCGATATATTATCTCATTGAATAATGTTTTAATCATTTGTCTTGCATTATTTATCTTACAAGGGAATGCTTCTGGCCAGCCTTGAAAAAGTATCTGCTAACACCAACAAATATCTATAATGTCTTTTTCTCAGGAATTCAGAAAAATCTATTTGCCGATGCTGTCCCAGATAACTCCCCTCACAATTGTCCCAATTTGATTTCTATTTTCAGTTTTAGGATTATTCTGAAGACATAGCTGGCATTGTTTGGTCACTGATTGAACTGTGGTGTATAGATTTTCTTCCTACAATTGTTTGTCTAAGTATTTATATAAAGAGTTGCCACCCCAATGAGTTTTATTATGTTCTTCCTGAACTAACTTCCAGAGATGGTTGTAGGGGATTACAATTTGCCAATCAGGTATCTGAAACCCAACCCTCTTTATTTTCCTGTCCTTTTAGATCTTGAATCAAATTTCTATCCTCTTTTGAATACCTAGGTTTAGATTTTTCCAGTTGTTAGTTTGCTATCAGGGATTAAGGACATGATTTTAGATTGTTCAGCTGCTCATTTGGCTTCAAAATCAGCCAAATTATTTCCAATTTCCTGATCAGAGTCACCTTGTTGATGTGATGTCCTTTACAGTACATAATAGCTACTTCTTCAGGTAGCTGAACAGCTTCCAGTAATTGTAGAATTTCTGCAGCATGTTTAATCTGTTTCCCTTGTGTGTTCAAAAGTCCTCGTTCTTTCCAGATAGCACCATGTGCATGGTATCACCCTAAATGCACATTTAGAATCAGTCCAAATGTTTATCCTTGTATCTTTAGCCAATTCTAGGGCTCCCATTAATGCTATTATTTTCTGCCTTCTGGGGCAGAGGTTTTCATGGGTAAAGGTTTAGCTTCTATTACCTGTAAAGTGGTGGTAATGACATATCCTGCCTTTTGTTCACCATTTTTCATGAAGCTACTACCATCAGTAAACCAAGAATCAGTATCTTCCAGATGTTTTTCTTTCAAGTCTGGTCAGAGTATACAGTCTCTATGGTGGCCAAGCAGTTGTGTGATAGTGGTTCTGTCAATTGTTCTTGCAAATAGGATGCTGGATTGACAACGTTAGTGACCACAATTTCTATATCATCTTGTTCCACAAGGGTGGCCTGATATTTAAAAAATATGAAGGAGATAACCAGTGGGCTGCCACGGAATGGACAGTCTCCACAGTGGGCTCCTTTCTGTTCCAGGACTGCTGATACAACATGGGACACTAGCACAGTAATTTTTGTCCCAAGGTGAATTTGCGAGGCCTCTTCAATATTCATGACAACTGCTGCCACAACTCTTAGGCATCTGGGCCACCCTTTGCTTGCTTCATCCAGCTGTTTTGAAAACCACATCACTGCCCTTCCGTAGGGTCCTGGTTTTTTAGCAAGGACTCCCAAAGCTATTCCCTGTTCTTCATAGGAATATAGCCAAAAGGATTAGTTACATTTGGAAGTCACAGAGATACAGCTCTTGTTAGCTCTGGTTTTAAATTTCTAAAAGCCCCCTCTGCTGAATCAGTCCATTCTAAAGAGGGAGGGTTTCCCTTCAACAGTCATATAGTGGTCTTACCAGAACACCATAATCATGGATCTGAAGTCTGCACCATCCAGTCATTTCCAGTAATGTCCAGAGCTCCTTGCCACTTGACAGTCATGGAGTCTGACAGATGACTTCTTTTCTAGCAGCTCCAAGTCTTTAGCAATTAATAGGTCATCCACATATTGTAATAGAGTCCCCATCTGATTAGGTGACTTCCATGAATCTAGTTCCAGTGCTGATTTTCCAAAACTCATTGACTGTTTTTAAATCCTTTAGGTAATACCTTCCAAGTTAATTGAGTTTCCCTTCCCGGTCAGTATTTTCCCATTCAAAAGTGTTATAAATTGAGACCACAACGGATCATAATCCAATTAGGATTTTATTAATTATAGCAAGTAGAATATGAGCAAAGACAGCGCTGGACGGCAGGGGAGGTCTGCGCTCCGCCTACTGCCGTACTGAGCAGTTCAAAAAGCCCTCCCTTATACATCTTTTACTTCCGTGTTCATGACGTAGTTGAGGTACTCTGCGCATGCTTCAGCTGTTGCTAGGGGGTCGACCTCTGCCTCCCGGTGGTCGGTGAGGCCGAAGTAAGAAGTCTTCCTCCTTTGTTCCATAGTTGACCCTTCATTTATGTCCTTATATGGAGTGGTTTGTCTTATTTCTGCCAGTTCCTGGAACATCTTGCAAGCCAGTTTCTGTAACACCTTGTGGTCATCTTATGTTTGCATAAACGGTTTCTGGTTTAATTGGTGTAAGCGATTGTGGTTTATCTTATCTTGCATAAACTGTGTCCGTTAACTGTGTGCATAAGCAATTTCATATCTTTTGTTGTCTAACCTTTATATTGGCTTAACATATATATATACCTAACATATATCTTAATAAACAATACCTTATTCTTTAGTTTTTCACAATCCCCCCTTTTTCTTTTTATCCTATTATTGTTATTAGATGCTGCTTTCATTCTCAGCACTGCAAATAAACCTTTTTCTACAATCCCAACATTTATCAGAACACTCACAGGGTAATACCTCACAATTACAATCAGTGTAGCCCCTACGTGACATAATATATTCACAACAATCTTCATCCTCATCAATAGATACACTCTTATAATTTGCCCCAGACCTCATAGTTAAAATAAGCAGTTTAGCTATGTCAAATCGTTCCCTAATAAAGTGTAAAATATAGGCATAATATACAAGGCCACAAATATAAGTCCCAAATCAACATGATAAGCAGTCCTGCTAAAGTGGACAACAAAGTGGTTAGCCAAGGTGAAACATTAAACCAGTTTTCATACCATGACCTGCCCGCCTCACGATCTTTCTTACGTTGATCTAACCTTTTCCGGAGTTCAGACATGGTGTCCTGGACTACTCCAGTATGGTCAGCAAAAGACAACATTCTTCATTGAGAGCTACACATAACCCTCCTTCTTTTAAGAACAATAGATCTAATCCTAAACAGCAATCACTAAGATTAAATTTTCCCACAGACCACTCCTTCTTGAGCCAACAGGCAATCTAAAACCACACGATTCTGATATATTGCAGTTTTCATTTTAGTATTTTGCTTTGCAATTAATCCTAATACATTTTCTGTTTTATTTACTACTATTTCTACCACAGTTTGTGACCTTATAATTCTATTCAACATACATATAGGAGTTCTGTATCCCCAGGATACATCTTCTGCCCAAGTTGTCAAATCATAATAGATTATTCATTCAGGTGGCCACTCATTGTCTTTCCATTTTGTAACTCTCTTTTATATTGTTTTCTCCTTAATAAGAAGAAAATAGATCTGATCGTTCCTAATATACATGAACCTGTCCAATTTTGGGGTAAAAATGCAAAAGTTATTTTACCACAGATTCAATAATATCCATTTGGAGTAGGCCAACTGTTTGGTATGTTAGTTTCATTAGTCCAGTTACTGAATTGGTGATTTATTTCTATGGGATTTCCCCCATCTTCCCCAGTCTTTCCTTGCTCTCTTCCACATATAACCCTTCACAAAGTAAATTTCCTATTGGTTTTACACCATTTTCTAAATTTTGCCAACAACTTTTTCCGATTATACCCATTTGCAAGATCCATTGTTGTCTCCTTTTGTTTCCTTTTCGATTTTTCCAGATTGTAGGGTCGCTTATATTACTCTCCATTGCCTCCCAGGCCCATCTCTTTCCCAGGTTAGTTCCCCTACAAACATAGCAGTTAGTTACATTCAATGCTTTAGATATATTTTAAGCAAGATTTACAAGGAGATTTTTAGCAACTGTGAGAATTTCATATTGGACTCCAGTTTTTTTTTTTTTTCTTAATACTAATAATCACAGCTGGGTCTTCCCCAGTTCCATATATTTTAAGTCCAATTTAGTTACTTGCTTCTGTTTCCATTTTTTTTTTTTTTTCAAATCTATGAGAGTTAAATTTATTGGATTGCAGGCACGGGTTGTACAGTTATTGTTTGTTTGTATTCTTGCTATTGAAGCTTGTAAAGTCTTACATTGATAATCACATCCCTAGCCTGCAGTATCCCAGCATACACAAGACCATCCTTTTCTTCCACAGAGGTGTGATGACTGATACCTAGCTGTTTGATTAGGTACATAATCAGGATTTATATGACATTGGTATCCACCTGGGCAAATATATTTTGGTTGGCTACTGTAGTACTGCCTCCATTCTAGACTTCCACAATTAGTATCTAAATCCTCATCTATAATATCATATGCATCAAAAATCATTGGCAGTGAGGTACTCAATTGGTTATAACTTCACTTGTTCCAATTAATTTCCCTTCTTCTGAATTTGTTCTCATTTCTACCCCAATACAAGGTTGGAAGTTCCTTTGGATCATAACACACAGTTTTGCTTGTTTTTCCTGACACAATTCATACTGGGTTTGATTATATATGCAACTGCCTATCTTTGTTCCTTTGCATTCATAAACAGTGTGATATACCAAGGTTTTAGAGGTTATTCTCCTTCATCTAGTTGTGGTAATACATTCAACTATAGTTGTTGTGAATGTTTTTAAAAGCCACCGCATCTTCTCATATGGTTCCTATCAGAACCGACACCAAAAGAGGTCCGGTCAGGATCATAGTGCTCAGCGGTCACAGCCCCAGGGGTTGCAGCCCTCGGCAGACCTTTTCAGCTGCAGCACCGACTCCCTCCGGTCTTGCCCTCTCTGGTAGGTTAAAGGTATATTCCCCGTCGGCTACTATGACAGTAGTATTTGACCCACAACAACTGTTCCAACGAGGTGGTAATTTCACACTGAATGCAAAAAGAACTGTAATTGATTTCTCAAAAATTGTTCATGGTCTCTCCTATGAGTAATAATATGCTTCAAACAATTGGGACACTTAGGTCTAATATACAAATTGCAGTGTTTGCATATAGGAGGACATGGACTAATACTGGCCCTTATCCTATGGTTTCTTAAAATAATTTCAACTATATCTTCATTTCTCATATCAGATTTACAGGAGTCAATATGAATTCTCTCAGTTACTTATCCAAGTCCTCTAGAGGGTCAGCTTGGCGTCTCTGGGTTCAGTCACAACTTTCCATTTTTTTTTTTTTATGGGTCCTTTTACTCGAGACGCGTGTGTCCACCTTTTTTCAGCAGCTCTTATCGCCGTTTCTGTAGTTAAAAGAACAAGAAATGGTCCCTCCCAACGAGGGGATAAACTCTCTTCTTTTCAGCTTTTATGTAATTCTAGTTCTAATTCATTCACTGCAGCCGCCCCATGGCACTCCCCTCCAGGGCAGTCTCACTTCCAGGGTCCAGATTCCTCATAACACACACACAGATCCGGTTCCACAGAAAAGCCTACTCCCCCACCTCTGTTCAACATTCCTTCTCCACCAGTTTTAAAGCAACCGCTTTCTTTTTATCCACTTTCCATGTTTCCTCCTTTACTCCCAGTCCACATTTATCCAACAACCCTTCAGTCCCATCTGTCAACATGTCTGTTTCCATTTGTTTGCCTATCCCGGCACCCATTCCATGCTCAAACACAGGAGCTGCTCGAGCTCTCTCCTTCTAACATCTTAACTTCTTAACATCTTTCCCCAATATCACAATCTGAACAACATTTCTTTAGCTTTTAGTTTTTCCTGTCCTTTTCTAAAGTCAAAATTAAGGCATCAGGAAGAGGTATATTAATTTTGCACTCTGTCATATCTGCATACATTACTTCATTCCATTTTCCTTATCACCTCAAAAACAACATTAATTATAACAATATATAATAATTCAAAGTTCCATTTTAGGTCATTTTTCCTGATCTTCTAAAGTGTATGAAGGTCAGCATTGGTTACAATATTTTACCAACGTTTTCTTGTTTACAGAGGCCCCAGAAGACCCTCTCAGTTCTTTCCAATGTGCCAAAATGTAACCCAATGGGCTTTTCTTCAGAATTTCCTTGTCTTGACCGGCTCCCATTTCAGCCAATCTTTTATAGATCTCTATAGCTTCTCATCCCAGTGCTCTGCAAATGCACTTATAAAAATGAGAGCACCTACACACAAGTTGTATGATATTCTTAAGGGGGTCAGTACAATAATATCTCTGGGTTCTGAAGATCAGCTCCCCTGTTGTTAGATCATAGTTTCGGTTACAGCAAAATTTCCTTTACAATCATGCCTCTTCAAATTTTCTGATACTTTTTTTTTTTTTTTTTTTTTTACAAATATTTTCCCAGTTTTCCTTTTTTACCCTCCCAGAGGATCCTCCAGAACTTTTGTGGCTTTTTCCACAAAATAATCATTTTATTTCTGTTCTCAGAGAATTACCGATTGGGTATCTATAATTTAATGGCTGTACACACACAAGAAGATGCACAGGATAAAAAAAAAAAGCAGCGAGAGGGGCAGCCGGACACTCCCCCTCCGCCCTTTTCTAAGCTGCTCACAGACAGGACACACACAGGGTTACACAGACAGGATAGCGGGAGGGGCAGCCAGGCCCCCCGCTCACAGACAGGACACACAGGTACAAAAAAAATATAGACGCTTCGTCCGTCTCCGGCCGCTCTCCTCGCGGAGACACGGAACCGCGGACTGGGACTCCACACTCGCTTTGTAGCTATGCTACGTCTCAGTCACACAGAAACACAAAGTTACACATGGGATCCCCCACTCACACTATGGTTCCGCTTACTCTCCTCACGGTTCTCAGAATCTGAGATACAGCAGAAACCTGGTGGGTTCGCTTACCCTTCACCTGCCCCCCTAGCAGGTCCGTCCTGGCTCCCAAAACTTGGGATACAGCGAAAACCCGGGCTCACCCGATCCGCCTATACATATTTATTATCTATCCCCGCTTCGTATTATAATGAGCCAGAAGGTCCTTTGCACTTGCGCAGTGCCCCTTCTGGTCATGGGCAGGGGTCTCAGGATGAAGTAAATGAGTCTCCCTCTTCTTAACCTTTACACCTTTTAATCTTCAGACATGGACTTAGGGTTAGTCGGCGCCCAGTCTGCTTCTCCTGCCGCTTATTAATAGGACCAAACATTTGTGGTTTTGTCATGGTCTTAAGGCTTGATCGCCCAGTCTGCCTCTCCCTGGCTTATCAGCAGGACCTTTCATCTGCTTTGTCAGTAGAATTAGCATCTGCTTCTTCCCCTCCAGCAGTAATCAATGCCTTGGCAAGATGGCAATGGCAGGTATTTAGGACAGACAATACTTTTGTTTAAGCATAGGAATTCTTTTAACTCCCTTATACAATTTCTCTGTATTACCTCCCTGTACATTGGTTACCCGTGTATCAGTTTCCCCTTTTTCTATAAAGTGAGTAAATTCTTTTATTCTATTATTTATGACAGACCTATCCATGTTACCTGGAGAAGGCCTTGGTTAAGTATATCTCTGAACCATCCAGTAACTCCTTATCCAATCCACTTCCAACAATTTTAAGCTTTTGCATATTCTCCTGCAGTTTTCCCAGCTTAGCATGGATTGATTCAGAATGGTCAGATTACTTTCATACAGCACATACCTTTGAAATCCTCAAAACCTTTTCTGCAAGACACCCACTGTATCTTGCAGGATTCAGACCATCAGATGTCTGCTGCCTAAAAACCAAAACTTTTTCTACGAGACACCCACCGTGTCTTGCAGGATCCTAACTACAAGATGCCCACTGCCTCCTGTGATTGTAAACCATAGGACGCCCGCTGCCTCTTGTGCATAAAACCTTTTTGTACAAGGACACCCACTGTGTCTTGCGGACCCAAATATCGGGTCGAATTTTTTTCTTTTGCCCATACTTCCATACAGTAATGGACCATTTTTTTTTTCTTACTTTTTTTTTTTTCTTCCTGGGACGGCTGAATGTCCCAGTACTTTATCATTAACCCCAGGGGACCGTCCGGTGGTGCATCCGGTGGGCTGCTCCCTGCTTTATTCTTAGGATCTCCCTTGGATCCTTCCTGGGTTATAATTACGACTCTTACTCTGACCCATTGTCTTACTCCGGGGACCTCTACCTGGGCCCCCGGGACTGGGACCTCTACTGGGACCCGTCTTCCCTCCCCATATCTTAGTACAATATTCTATCATTTTTTGCTTATCTTTCCCTAGGGTTTCAGGGAAATCTCTCCAATTATCTAAGGGGTATTCATGTGAGTCGAAGGCTTGCTGCCCTTCGCCCCCCATCTTCTGGAATATCCACAAATATACACTCACTCGCTCCCCCTTGTTCCTGGCCCAGTCCCTCGCGGGAGATGGAAAACGCAGTACTTAAGGGTCCACACTCGCTTGGTTCAGTATATCGAACCTCTCATTCGTTATATTCCAGGAAACCCAATCCCGCCCGAACGGCAAACCTGCGAACAATTTCGCCGCGGACAATTCCGCTCTGCGAATTTCGCAAAATACTTACGCGTCCTGAGTCTTCGTCCGGACTCCCGTGCACAGAATTTTTATGGGATTTTACCGGTTTTTCCTTTGCTCATTATTCTAGAATTTAGGTTCGTCGGTAAGGTTGAGGTAAGCTGTTGGGTCGCGGGGCCGCGAAATGTCGCGGGGCGCCTCCCCAGAGGACCAAAGCTCACCGTTCCTTATCCGAGTCACGGCACCAGAAATTGTTATAAATTGAGACCACAACGGATCATAATCCAATTAGGATTTTATTAATTATAGCAAGTAGAATATGAGCAAAGACAGCGCTGGACGGCAGGGGAGTCTGCGCTCCGCCTACTGCCGTACTGAGCAGTTCAAAAAGCCCTCCCTTATACATCTTTTACTTCCGTGTTCATGACGTAGTTGAGGTACTCTGCGCATGCTTCAGCTGTTGCTAGGGGGTCGACCTCTGCCTCCCGGTGGTCGGTGAGGCCGAAGTAAGAAGTCTTCCTCCTTTGTTCCATAGTTGACCCTTCATTTATGTCCTTATATGGAGTGGTTTGTCTTATTTCTGCCAGTTCCTGGAACATCTTGCAAGCCAGTTTCTGTAACACCTTGTGGTCATCTTATGTTTGCATAAACGGTTTCTGGTTTAATTGGTGTAAGCGATTGTGGTTTATCTTATCTTGCATAAACTGTGTCCGTTAACTGTGTGCATAAGCAATTTCATATCTTTTGTTGTCTAACCTTTATATTGGGCTTAACATATATATATACCTAACATATATCTTAATAAACAATACCTTATTCTTTAGTTTTTCACAAAAGCAAATAAATTTTGGCTTTCTTTGGCCAATGGTAAGCAAAAGAAAGCATCCTTTAAATCCAGGATGGCAAACCATTTCTGATTATTATTCAATTTAGTCAATAAATCATACAAATTAGTTACTACTGGATGAATATTCTCTGCAATTTTGTTGATTGCTCTGAGATCTTGAACCAGTCTGCAACTTTTCCCATCCTATTTCTTTACTGTCCAGATAGGAGTATTATATTCCAATTCACATTCAATTAATAATCTATATTTTTAAATTTATCAGTGATTTTTTTTATTCCCTTTGATCTTCTAATCTTAAGGGATATTGTTTTATTCTAATTGGCCAGCCCCCCCTTTTTATTTCCACTTCAACAGGCAAAACATTTTTTGCCTTACCTGAAACTTCAGATGCCCATACTCTCAGATATACCTGATTAAGGTTTTCTTCTATTTCAGGGAGGTCCTCCTGTTTGCTTTTCTCCTGAGTTAGAGATAAACTCAAAACTGCAATTAACTGATTGGTTTTAACTCTAAATTCCATTTTGCCTTCTTTAAATGTTTATTCTCGCCCTAATAAAGATTTTAGAGAATTTGGCATGCATAAAAAATTTATGCATTCCTATTTGTTTTCCCAATTTGTACTTTAAGGGTTTCAGAAAGAATGCCTCGGGTTTTTTGTTTTTTGGGTTTTTTTGTGGGTTTTTTTTCCCCTTCTTTTTCTTGGTGGCCAGTAGCTCCCACATCTGTAACAAATTCTTTTATCTCAGATTTAACACCGAATAAGTTGCTCTTGCATCCACTAAAATTCCACTTTATTTCCTCTAGTCCCTAGTTTTAATTTAACCAGTGGATCTGCTAGGGTAGATTCCCCAGGTCCCTGTCAGTCTAGTTTCAATTCAGTCACTGGAGCCACCCCCTTGCACTCCGCCTCCCCCAGGGCAGTCTCACTTCCAGCGTCCAAACTTCCCATAGCACGCACACCGATCCGGTTCCACAGAAGAGCCCACTCCCCAGCCAGTTTCAAAGCAACCACTGCAGCCGGGGCTGTAGCATGACCCAGCTTTTTCTTTTCTACCTGTTCCTGATTCCAATACGCTCTCTATGATCCCTCCTTCACTCCCGTCCACACTTATTCAACAGCCCCTCAGTCCCGTCCGTGAACATGTCTGTTCCCACTTGTTTGCATGCCCCAGCACCCATCCCATGATCAAACACAGGAGCGGCGTGAGCTCCCCTCCTTTCCTCCTTGGTGTTCCTTTTTTTTCCCTCACAGTTGCTCACCCTGCTCTGCAGGGGCTGCAGATGCCTGCCTCTGCAACAGCACTTCTGGTTTAACCCTTTCGTAACTCTGAATGTGCATCTGCTGCTTGTTGCCAGTGACAGCGATCTCTTGCTCCTTATCAATATCAGATAGGACAGATGCAGAGGGTGCTCCTCTCTGAGGTACCTGTGATATATAATTTTCCAGCCTATCTTCCTGATTACTGCTTTTTAACTTTAAACATCTTTCCTCAATATCACAGGCTGAACAACATCTCTCCATCTTAAATTTCAATTTTTTCCCTGTCCTTTTCCAAAGCCAAAATTAGGGGATCTGGTGGAGCTATATTAATTTTGCATTCAGTCTGTCACTCCACGTGGTTTCTTAAAGTGAAAAACATATCTGCATACATTACTTCATGACATTATCCTTGCGGCCTCAAAGCAACATTAATTGTAACAATGTATTATATTTCAGAGTTCCATTTTTAGGCCATTTTCCCTGATCTTCCAAGCTATACAATGGCCACCACTGGTTACAATATTTTACCAATGTTTTCTTATTTACCAAGCCCCCAGGAGACCCTCCAAGTTCTTTCTAGTGTGCCAAAAATGCACCCTAAAGGAGTCTTTTTCATGATCTCTTCACTCTGCTGATTTTCTATTATCAATCTCTCACTCACACACACTAGGGATCCCACAGACACATTCCACACAGCTACAACACTTGGAACAGAGACAGAGACTAAAATTCTATCAAACAAACCACAATTAATAGCACAGTTATAACATCCTGTCACTGATACCAAAATCACAAGACCAAAATCCCTGGCAGTGTTCAAGACCAGGTTGGATGAAGCCTTGGGTGATATGGTTTAGTGTGAGGTGTTCCTGCCCATGGCAGGGGGGTTGGAACTGGATGATCTTGAGGTCCTTTCCAATCCTAACTATTCTATGATTCTATGAAAATCCTTGATGTAACAAGCCCCAACAAGATCCAAAACCATTTCCACGAGACACCCCCTGCATCTTGCAGGACCCAAACCACAAGAAACCCCCTGCTTCTTGTGGGTGTATATCAAAGGGATGCTAGCAGCCAGGTATGCGCCTTTACCTATGGGATTTCTTAATCTCGATTTACGGAAGGCTTCCAAACCTTACGTACGCTTACCAAACCAACCCAATTACCAATGTAGTCCTTATGCAAGATGCCCTCTGCACCTTACTGACTATACAAAAGAAAAGAATACCTTTTTATGAAGATGGTCCTTGTCTGTGTAATCTTATAAAATTTACATTTTAATTGGGTATTATGCTGGCATGGTTTAAACACAGTCAGCCACACACTCTCCTTCTCCCCCATCTACCCCCCCCCCATTTTTCTTCCTCGCTCCCAGAGGGATGGGGAGCAGAATCAAAAGAATGCAACTCTCATGGGTTGAGATAAGAACAGTCCAGTAACTAAGGTATAACACAAACCACTGCTGCTACTACCAATAATAATAATGGTAAAGAAAATAACAAGGGAAGAGGATACAATACCACCCACTGAAACAAGCCTGACCCAGAAGAGAGAGTGAGCCCTCTCCTGTAACTCCCAGTTACCTCCCCAGGCATGATGGGCTATATGGTATGGAATACCTCTTTGGCTAGCTTGGATCAGGTGTCCTGTCTCTGCTTCCTCCCGGCCTCCCCTCCTCTCTGGCAGAGCATGAGACTCACAAAGTCCTTGACCAGAGTAAACATTACTGAGCAACAACTAAAAACATTGCTGTTATCAGCTCTGTTGCCAGGCTGAAAGTCAAAAACACAGCGCTGCACCAGCTACTAAGAAGGAGAAAAATGACTGTTACTGCTGAACCCAGGACTTATGTCCACATTAAATTCTTCTAAAAAGATTTCCCACTTTCACAGGTCTAATTCAGCTTAAGTGAAAATGCTTGAGGAGAGTTTCCAGAAGAAGATACAGGTGGCTATAAGATCTCATGCAGTTGCTCAACTGTAATTTTTCAAAGACAACAAAAAATTAAGGACTGAATCTGTGGCCTGATCATGCAATCCCCTCCACGTACAGGATTTCTTTTCTTTTTTTTACTCAGTAGAAATCCTGGCTTGTTTGTGAGTTTGGCTCCCACTTTCTACCGATGGCAGGTCATGTGTTAATGCACTACAAACAAATTGTCATTTCTAACCCAGATGGTAATAGAAATCACGCAACACACATATACCATTCATTGGAGAAGTAACTCAAGAATCACTGTTCATAGCATAATTACCAGATCCATCTTGAAATTGAAAACAGTCCCCATCTGAGTAACTTTCTGTAAGTGTATGACAGCAGAGCTGATTTGCTGCCAGGTGTGGCGTATCAAGCATGGACTCCAGTTCTGGTGAAATCTGAAAGCCTTTATTTCATGTGTCACATCCTTTTATAGTCTACTAAGTGCTAAGCAGTAACTTTCCATTCTTTTACTCTCTTATTATCCGGATTTAGCAAAACTACTAAGGGTTACAAATATTCACACTGTTTGGTCTGTCTTTGAAATGCACATCCGCCTTTATCTTGCAAACCGCCTGCTTTGTTTTGCTAACAGATCTTTTACCCTTCATAGTTCTCTTTACAGTTCCCAAGGCTTAGGCCCAAGCAGGGCATTAACATATGGTGTTTTCTTCATAGTTCCAAAGGCTTGAGCCCATCCAGGGCAACAGCACCTGGTATTTTCTTTACAGTTCTCAAGGCTTAAGCTGGGGAAGGGTGATAACGCCTGGATCCATTTAAATACAGAGTAAATCCCTGTAATAAAGGTTGTGTTCCAGGCACCAAAATTATGCCTAGAAAAAGTGTTTTATGTATCTGTTTTAAAAGATGTATTTTAATTTCTTATCTCATTAGTTCTATCTGAATAAGTTCATGGAGCCTGATATGCCCCTTGTAACCAGTAGTGGATCTGTCTTATGACAATCTGGGAAAGCCATATAAACATCAGTGACATTATCGGATGATACTTTCATGTTAAATGTGGTCTTTCAGAATTGCATATTGCTTGTCATTTATAAAAAATAATTATTATTCCTTCAAAGGTTATTTGGATAGAAAGATTCTTCCACTTTAAGCCGAAATGAACATTGAGCAAGAAAGTGCAAGAGAGAAATGTAAGCTCTAATGCATTTTCTTTGCATCCGATAACATGCCCTGTTTGAATTCTTTTTACCAGGCTTATCAACATAAGCTAAAGCTAGCCCTTATAGGTCAAAGTATTTTTGGGCAAGAAGTTTATAACAAGCTGAGAAAAGAGGGACATAAAGTTGTGGGAGTATTCACAGTGCCTGACAAGAATGGACAAGCTGATCCTTTGGGTAAGTGTAAGTTTAATCCAAATCTTAAAATTACAGGCATACGTAACAAACTTTCCTTTTTGTGGGAGGTGATATCTGTATGGAAATGACTTGCATATATTGTCCTTATAACACTGATTCAGCATAAGAACTATGCTTTAACAAACACAGGTCTCAGAACCAGTTTAACCTTGTCAATATTTAAAAATTGTTTCTAGCCATGAGGATATTTGAAAAATAAATTGATCTCTGAACCTTATTTGAATGTACATCCCAAAGGTAATTTTGAACTAGAAATGTATCTTAAAGCAAACAGTTGCTGAGCCAATACTCAAGCACAAATGTCTGTCATCTGTTTCACTGCTGGCTGTGACACTCAAGGTGTGGAGCCAAGACTGTTTATCCCTAGCTTTCTGCCGGTCCTGACAAGCTTGTATGCTGCAGTGTACCTGCAGAGCCTATTTCTCTTCCACCTAGACTATGGAAAAGAGACTGAAAACATTAGAGGACACTTTGCTCTGCCTTTTTTCCACTGTCAGAATGCATAAGGACTTTCTAGACTTCCTAAAGAAAGAGTTGCTGCTCGACAACAGAGTTGTACTCATAGAACAGAATCCAGCTGGACAAAGCAGCTACTTTGGAATAATCTGAATTGTAACCTTTTAGGGTTTTTTTTATTCACTGGCACAAAAATAGTGAAATAATATGATTAGCAAATAGAAGTGTCAGAATGGAATGTATTTTCATGGATAATCTGAAGTTAAAACTAACATTCTATGAGCTGTCTAAAGTTCAAATCTCTCTCAGTTCTGGGGTCTTTTTTTGGTCAGGTCCTGACATGTTTTTACAGAACTCTTATGAGAGAAGAATGAAATGTAACTTTTACTTGTGTGGACTATGGTGCTCCCAAGCTAGCATATAGTTCTCAAGTTTATTGCATTCTGTAATTCTACCTCATTAAAAGAGTTAATCACTTTAAAAGAGTAAATCACAAAGATTTAATTTGGAAGAAGTAGAGGAGGCAACTATTTGTTTAGAAAAAAAACTATTCAACTCTTCAGCTCTGGGAGCATCCCATAATACTTTTACATTATATAAACTTTTAGTGTGCAGTTATTACACTAGTAGATGTAATTGAGTAAATCTTCCATTTACTTTAATTGTATATTTACTTTAACTAAACCATAAAATTAGTTTATTGCTCTCCCAATATTAAAAAAAATTACCAGATACTTTATTGCTTTTTACTTCTAGATGACTCAAAGAGCTTAAGTCTCAAGTAAAATATAAAAATGTTTCTATATCCTCAGACAGCTACTATTTTTGTTTCTAAAAGAAATTGTAGTGCACACTAACTTCCATGGGCTTGTATTTAAGTATTTACTTAAGACCTATGTAATAGGCTAAAGATGCTTAGATCAAAGGCAAGATCCAGTTTCAGAAGTGCAAAAAAGAAAGTAAAGTATAAAAATGTGTATAGAAATATAAATTAGATGAATTTTCCACAATTATTCTTGTTTTCCCTTTTCTTCCTATTATGCATACAACTTAACAGATGTAGAGTTTGACTCTTGCTTTCTGTGATGAGATATTAAGCAGTTGCATAATGGAATTTATCAAACACCTGAAAATTCTCTCTACAGTTAGCGCAGTTGTTTTTTTTTTCTCATCTTTGAGCTTAAATTTGAGTGTAGCTCAAATAAAATGTGTGCCTCACAGATAAACAAAGGCATATCCAGAAGGCATCAGTAAACGGAATTTTGAAGAAATTACTGAAGACCACTATCATCTGTAATTATTTTCACCATATGCCCAAATGCTGCTGACACAAGTGAATCTTAGTTGTACGTAGTCATAGTCACATACAAACTGCTGAGTAGAAAACTAAGTTCTGCTAAACCAAGCCAGTTGCAGGCAAACTGAATGACTGGACAAGTAACTAAGTGTCATTGTTAAGTAGTCAGTAGCATTCATCATTCTTTTCTGCTTTCATTGGGTGACCTTAAAGTTGAGAACAAAGTAAGCTGTAGGAATGAGAATAAAAGACGGACTCAATAGAATATATCCAAGCCAAAGGTTTTTAGACAGCTTACAGAACAGCACAAAGGGCACTGTGTAATCATACTCTTGATCTGCTTGACTTGTCATGCAATATCTCTCTGGTTCCAGTTTAGATTTTTAACACAAAATGTTAATTAAAAAAAATTTACTTTTCTTGCCCCTCAGCACTGGCAGCAGAGAAGGATGGAACTCCTGTTTTTAAGTTCCCCAGATGGAGAGCTAAAGGCAAGCCTATCCAGGAAGTAGTTGCAGCCTACAAATCGGTTGGAGCAGAGTTAAATGTCCTTCCATTCTGTACACAGTTCATCCCCATGGATGTTATTGATTGCCCAAAACATGGCTCAATTATTTACCATCCATCCATCCTGCCACGCCACAGAGGAGCTTCTGCAAATCAACTGGTGAGTTTTGTGTATCGAAACTATGTGTGTGTCCGATTAGGATGTTAGTCTGTACCCATTACTCACGTAAACGGGTGTTTACATCAACAGTTCTGTTGTCTTGCAAGTGCTCTGAAGGAACTTCACTGAAGCAGCTGAGTATTTGGTTCATGAGCTGCATTTCATACCTGAGATTCATTATGATTTCCAATTCAAGTGCAGCTGTTACTCTGGGAAGGACAGTGACATACAGTGATCTGTACATTCATATATTTTACTTATATAGGCAAAGCTACAGTCTGGAGTTTTCATAGGCAGGACACAGCCCTTGTAGCTCATTCCCCACAAGCACTAGATATGTGTCACAGCGGGGCTTGATTCAGTCTAAGGGAAGGGAGGAGAGAGAAGAGAATCTACAAGAATAAAACCTTATCTTGCTGTCCTCCTGAGTGATGCAGAAAGCTAGATTCAAAATGTTCCTGTCAAAGAACTACACTGTAATCATACCCCAGTGGACTTAGATCTAACATTCTTGTGACAACATAAATGCCATTATCACAGTGTTTAAATTCAGTCAGAAATTGCCTAAATATGAAGGAATAATTTTAAAAGAACCTTACAGGCAGCATGGTGATTAGCTAAAGACACAGTATTGTCGATTCAAAGCAAAAACGTACTTTGCTTTTTTTGTATTTTTAATCCTTAATGGGAAAAAAATGCTAAGGTGAAGTACTTAAACAGAGGAGTAGAGGAGACTGTTAGAGATGTAAGGAAATTCTTCAAAAATGGCAGTAGTGTCCAAGTAAGTAAAATCAAGAAGACCATAAACTCTGGCAAATCAGATGAAAAATGAGAGTAAGGCAGTCCAGGAAAAAAAAAAAAAAACAGACCAACCTTTTAAAGGTATAAAATTGAATCATAATAATTTTCCCAACTGTGTTCAAGGTGGGAGGTGTGTAGAGTGATAGGGGTGATTTTAAAAAGGTGCTTATCAAAGAGAATACTACAGTAGGAAGTGTGTGTTGGTATTCAGGATGGAGTAGCATAAGATCGTATTACCACAGAGCCCCTCTTTGTGCAGAACAAGTCAGAACAATCTCTTGAGCTGAACTTTTATTAAACTGATAAATGAGTAAGAAATCTTTCCTCAGGACCAGGGGATGTTCAAGCAAAGGTTCTGCAGGTTTGGGACAGTCTGCAGCATTTCTGTTCCTTCAGATTGCATTGGTGCAGGAGACTGGAAAACAGCAAGAGAATAACAGTTTTAAAAGGGCTGAAAAGGGAAGGAAGAAACTTTAGATCAGTCACTTTGATTTTGATCTAATAAAGAATACCTTTCCTGCACAAGTGGGTGAATGTGATAACATGAAAGTGAGGTTAAGAAAGTGAGAAGTCAAATTCAAAGTTAAAAACCGTAAGGTAATACACATGAAGGGAAAAATACTTATATGTAAGCAGTAATAAAATTCAAGTTAATGGTTGCCACTCAGAAAAGAGGCCATGGAAGGATGTTAAATACTGTCTGCATCTAATTTAGAAGAGGAAGAAACTAGAAATGCTTCAGAATAGGCTAAGAAAGATGATCAAAGGTATAGAACAGTCTCCACATGATAGAAGACTAGGAGTCTTAGGGCTGGAAAAAAAGGTCATTGGGAAGGAAATATACTAGCAGTGTATTTAGCCATGAAAGACATGAAAAGGTGAATAAGAAATGATTGCTCATTCTTAATCAAAAGTTAGAGGGCAGCCAGCAGAGACATCAGGGAGTAGAATTTGATTAAATAAAGGAGGACTCTGCAGTCTGTTGTTAAATGTGAAACTGCATGTCTAGACAGCTCTAGAAGGGGAAAAGTTAATCAAGATCTATTCCACAGGAAGATGTAGATACAAACTCTCAGGAATTTCCTGAGATGAAGAAATGAGAGTGTTTCCCAATGGTATACCACCAAGTCTTGCTTTATTTTGCCTACTCGTTCTGTAAGCATCTATTTCTGCTTTCTCAGGCAAAGGCTTTTGTCTCAAGACCTTTAATCTAAGATAGGATTCTCACACCATTCTTGTGTTTTGTCCTCGCACACCTTGCCCCCATCACAACTTCTTCCACATGTTGTGGCTACAGCCCTGCTACTCATCAGACCTTTTTCCTTCACAGCGTGACCGAGGAAGCCTGTGAGAATTAGGCATTGCTAAAGGGGCACCAGGCACGGGCAAGGGCCCTGGTCCTCTTGAGGGTTCCTCACTTCAACCTTTACAGCCTCTTCTAGCTGTTGCCAGCTTGCTATCAGCAGCAGTCTGCAGAGGGAGCTGTTGGACAGCGGAGGGGGACGCAGTAGTTACCATGTCGCCTATTCAGCATCAGGGACACTTGTGTGCAATATATTCCTCTCTTCCAGTGCCATCCTGAGGTCATCCACCTCTCACGAGGGTGCTCTTTTGCAATTTTTAGTATAAAACAGAAAAAGTGATGCTCAAATGGGTGAAACATCTGATATGGGCTAACAAAAGTTCTGTAAGCTTTTACTTCTGTTACACTTGCCAACTTCCCCAGTTGTCTTTGGAGTTTGTTCTTTGTTCTGCACAAACGTGTGATTTATTCCTTTCAATTATGTAGGTTTCAGTGCCTACAATTAATATTGTCAATTAATATTTTTACAATCAAAATTTTATACACTTGAACTTTCAAGTGCATAAACCCGATGTCAGGTGATTCTCATATATGGACTGCCAAGGAAGTACTTACATGAGATAAGTCTGACTGAAAACTGCATCGGTGTTTGAATGGATAAAAAAGGTTAAAACAATGCAGGAAAGATCTATCTCTCCATTTGTGGCTGCTCCCTTAAACACACTCCTGTTTGATTCCATCATTCTGAGACACATGCAGTTCCAAAGGAAAATTGGAAGGTCTAACTGGCTGAAGTTCCCTTCAGACTCGGAGGCAGATCCTGAGCTAATGTAAATCAGCATAGGTCTATTTTAAGCAGGGCTGTATGTTCATGTACAGCAGCTGCAAATCTGACTGGATACAAATTCCCTTAATAACTTTTCTGGAAACAGTTGCATACCCATCATTTTCCAGTCCTAGTTTAGATCTTTTTTCAGCTGTGAGACAGCTGTACTTTCCTCTCTGACCTTCAGGTAAGTCATGAGGCTTAGATAATTACAGTAAGCAATTATGCATTATTGAGACAATATGCTGTCTAGATGCTTCATCTTTCAAATTACATCATAACTATTGCACATCTTTTGCTTTGTGTGTCTTACCACTAGTAATACTTGAAAAAAAATTATCACAATGAACTCTGTGATAAGACACATGGGATTCAGTTGCAGCATTTATGTCACTTTGTGGAAGCCACACATCAACAGTATCAAAACTGTGTGTTCCTGACTATGAAATGAACAATGAAACTGGTATTAAAGACAGCCAGGATTTTCTTTTCTATCTATCTAAAGTAAATGAATGTGTAACAGAAGGGTTGATATCCCCGGCTACTTTCATACTGTCTGTACTTATCCTAAGGCTGTTTTTTATGTCCAGGACTTTAATTCAAGGAGATAAGAAAGCAGGATTTACTATTTTCTGGGCTGATGATGGCTTGGACACTGGACCAATCCTTCTGCAGAGAGAATGTGATGTGGGCCAAAATGATACTGTGGATGACCTGTATAACCGGTTTCTCTTCCCAGAAGGAGTAAAGGCTATGGTATGTTCATCTGTATTAAATATCAGCATTTTAAGAGGAAGAGAAAAGCATGTGCACGAGTTTGAGAGTAGAAGGAATACAGGCAAGATGCATGCATTTGGAAGGCACATGTTATGGTGCTCAGTCAAATCCTAGAATTCAGTGGAGCTGCACTGCTTCAGAACAGCTGAGGAGGTAGCCTCAGAGTATTTGTTGCTGGCAGCAGGCAGAGCATACCCCATTTCCACAGAAAGCAAGAAGGCAAATTTGTTTGGAATATGGCTTTTTCCACAGATTTCTTGAAAAAGAGGAGGGGGATGGTGTTTTATAGTCAAAGCTGTGGTGGATTTGCTTTGGATTTTTTATGCTTGTCCTTTTTGTGTATTGCTTTTAAATGAAGAAAAGAAAATGCATAAAAAAAATACTCAGCATGACTTCTTCGAGATTTTCCTTCCCTCTCCATTTAAATGCAGAGAAATAACATTTTGCAGAAAGAAAAAGAAAAGAGTTGAATGCAATCATACAGAGCCACATTCTTGTCCTGCAGAATTTAGGCAGCTGGTATATGTTTGGTGACTAGGCACTTTCATCAAATTTCTGAGGCTGTTTCTTTGTCAAAGAGGTTTAAGCATGTGTATGTTAATCAGTGCAGCACTGGTCACCTAGACTTTGGTAATCTTAGCTTTTAAAAATAAACCAGTTCCCCTTGTGGCAGAAAGTCTCTTGCTGTTGTTCCCAAGTATGACTGAGGAAAAAAGGTAAACCAAGCTAACATTACCTCTGTTCCTTTTTTACTTAGGTGGAAGCTGTACATCTAATTGCTGATGGTAAAGCCCCTCGTATACCTCAGCCTGAAGAAGGGGCAACATACGAAGGCATCCAGAAAAAGGAAAATGCAGAGGTATGTTAAATAACATTGCATTCATGAATGTCACTAAAAAAGTTATTAACTCAGATTACAATAGTAGTAATATGTAGTTAACACGAATTTTAACACAGTTGTTTCTTCACCTCTTATTCCTGGGTTAACTCCAGTGATGCATGTAGTGGACCCCAGGTAAGTTCCTATTCCCTTTCAGCAGTTACAGATATTTAGAAATCTGATGTTTGTTCACCAAGTTGGGATCATCTACACACAGCTAGATGGTAGCTCCACAGCATTGAATAGATATCTCTGTTTACCAGCAGTCCATACTAAATTCTTTACCAGGAATAGATCTGATGTTGGGAAAAATCAAGTGGCACCTTTCCTTTTGGCACTAGGATAAAAAACCAAAACAACAGGTCACATAAACAACAGATAAAAAAAAAACTATTTAAACACCCATGTAAGAATTACATTGTACAAGCATCCCCCCCTGCATTAGCTGGTCCCCACCTGCATTCGCTGGATCTTCTTTGTGGTTGGGAAGCCCACCATAAAATGATAGTGAATGCTGGATGTTTTACCTTTTCTTTTCTTTTCTTTTCTTTTCTTTTCTTTTCTTTTCTTTCTTTTCTTTTCTTTTCTTTTCTTTTCTTTTCTTTTCTTTTCTTTTCTTTTCTTTCTTGATCAGTACAAAATCATAAAAAAGGTGAAAAAAAAAGGAAAAAATTATTCCAACAATTTCAGTCTCTTGGCCACAGTGAATATAGTCCTTTCTACCTGAAGCATTGTAGGAGATGCTTTTTATCATAGTCCAATTCCTGGCTTGCTTCAGAAATAAATAGCTTTGAATAAGGATATTTTTATTCATCGCTTTAACATAACATATAGGGAGCTTCCTTGGAATGAACTAGCTTAATCTCCCTGCTGTGTAACTATTTTTATTGGCTTATAACTTACTTCTAAATATTCTTTGTGCTTAAACTAAGAAGGATGCTGGATACTGGAATGTTGTTATTTAATGGCTATTCTGATACTTTCTTTAGTCATTTTGTACATACACTCACAATACTGCAAAGATAAAAGAATATATTTTCATTGGTGTTAGATATTAGATATACATGACATTCTTAAAACATTTTTTTTTCTCAAAGGTCTTGCAGGAATTGGAAATTGTAGCAGGGATGCTATTTCTGAAACAATTTATAAAGGGTTAGTAAATTATTTGAAAATATTTCAGTAGAAGCTTGTAGATTTAGTAAAGAACTTAGAATCCAAGCTGTAAACAGATAATTTTCAGCAGAAAGTGATAGCCCAGATGTACACTTATTTATATTTATACTATTCTTGTTAACTTTGTTAGCCATAATATTATTTGTGAATTAATACCCAGCAGCAAGAGTTATACTTTCATTATATTAGTGTGAAAAGAAGAATCTATGAAAAGATACAGACTGCACAGAACACAGAAGAGCTAAGAACATCCCATTTGTTATGTCTTTGGTGATTAGCCATCTGGAGATTACTAATCGTTCTTTGTTAGACCAGATATTTACTGTATTCTAGATGTATGAATGGCTGAAAAGGAAGGAGGGAGAATTTGTAATTCTTATATAGGAATATATTACTAATTTGATTTGTACCTACACAGAGGAGAATTAGGTGGCATGTCTTGATTTCCTAGATCTCCTGGGACCAACCTGCAGCATCTTTGCACAACTGGATTCGAGGGCATGATAAAGTTCCTGGAGCATGGGCAACAATAGATGGCCAGGTATGGTCTGAAAGCCAGAAATATATTATTCTTTTCTATATCTTCTTTTTGACCTTTTTTTAATTACAAAACTAAAGGTGTCTATACAGGTGAATGCAAATGAGAGTTACACTGGAGTAGCTCTCATTTGGTGACTGCATGTTTTGTATATATCTAGAACAGGCACCTACACAAATGTACAGAATACAATAGTTAAGATATTTTACTTTAAATTATAGCTCCATTTAATTCAATGAAAGATTAGAGTAATGTATGAAAAAAAATGGGCATGGTACAAAGCAATAAGTAAGAAGGGTAGAAGCAGACTCTGCCAGTCATTTTGGGAGGTAGGCATGCATTGCAGCATAATGCAACCCATGCAACAGTGGGCAACATCATAGTATTACCAGCAAAATGAAACACTGTCAGCTACTGAAATAACAAAGGTTTTGTTTTAGAGATTTGTGCCTAGGTCATATGCAGAAATAAATCTATCTCATTTTATCCAACCCCAGCCACTTCATTTCAGCATATTAAAAGCACTATACAACTGGTCCACATTGTACTTACATAAAATATTTTCAAATCACATTGTTTCTTGGCTGTGATGTCCATATTTTGTTACTTAACTGTTATTCATCTGCTAGTAGGCTGCTCCAAAGCCTGGTTCTACCGTAATGTCTAGGAACTGTCACTGATTTGGGACCCCAGAAAGAGCAGATGAGCCCGAGAGAGGCAGTGTTCAGCATTGCCAGCATGGGAGAAGAGATGGATTCCACCATTCAGGGCCAGGCTTCTGCTTGTGTCTCACTCTGAGCATGCACTGTCAAATCGTGCTTCCCTTTCTGCGCTGGTTCCAGCATGCACATGGTTACAGCTAAGCAGCTTTGCAAGTTTAAGCAGCTTTGCAAGTTTAGGCAGCTTCTGAAGTTTTACATGTTCTGGGTTGTGAAGATACAGAAATAATGTTGTAACATATTTCCCATGTCTAGGTAGTTTTATTTATATTATGTTAAAGCTTCAAAATACTATCATTATTAGAACTTTAGAGCATGTTGAGGATCTGTGCACTTTTAATTACTTTTAGGTGGTTACCTTTTATGGATCATCATTACTTGATGCTTCAGTGCCCACTGGACAAGAACTGGCAATAAAAGGTGCTTCAAGACCTGGGCTTATAACCAAGAATGGCCTAATCATTTTTGGTAATGATGGAAAGATGGTAAGTACTCACCCTGGCAAACATGAACATGGATGGAGTAACTAGCAAGAAGTGCAAGTAGGATAGAATTGTCAAGCTATACAAATCCAGCTGCTAATGACAGCGAATTCACTTGGAGTTTATCAGTCCTCTGCTATCCTAGGAGAAGGTATTAATGTTTTGCTTCTCTCTCAATCCATATTCATTTCCAATATGGATTAAAAATGTACTAACACTAGGAAAGAATCTGAAAGACAGGTAGGAACTTTACTGCAAAGCAATTTACTTCGCTATTTCAACAACCATATTAATGCCTAAAAACTCTTCTCATGAGAATGTGTTACGTCCCAAATAATTTAAAATCATATCCTCTCAATTTTCAGGTGCTAGTGAGAAACCTGCAGTTTGAGGATGGAAAAATGATCCCTGCATCTAAGTACTTCTCTACTGATGAAACAACTGCCTTGGAACTTACAGAAGAGGAGAAAAAGATGGCAGAAGATATTAAGGTAATTCAGTAACCTGCTTTAGTAGGATATTACTTCAGACAAGAGTATTACATATTTCTCATTATAGGCAAGGCATATCTTCCATTTAGCTGTGCAAACTTTTTTGATAAAAGGCACTCCTCAAAGAGTATGGGGTTGAATCTTCAGTTACTGACATTAATTAAGGTGAAACTGGGAATTCATTAGAGTACTTATACGTCACTTTAGAAAGTTTTGTTTCAGATACAAGTGGTACAAAGACAGTGATTGCAGGGTCAGTTATGGTAAATATCTATTAACGATGAAGGTGGGAGTGAGGAAAAGCAAATGGAGCTTTGCCTCACAACAGTGAGGTTTTCAGCACTGACAGAGTTAGGCAGTTATGAAAACCTTTCTTCACTATGCTGTTACTCACTAGGATGTGCTCAGAGTGGTCCTGTTGGACAAGCTCCAGGGAGTCTTAGAACAGGAGCCTAAAAGAGAAGAGCAGCAGTTTTCTCACTGTACCTGCATGCACTGTCTCTCTTCTGCTGTAGGCACACGCAAGGTGCTAGCTGGCAGAGGGATGCAGCAGTGGGGCAACTCTGATAACCAGAGAGGTACTTTTCTGTCCTCTCCTGTAATCCTTCCCTCTGTAGTGAGTGTCAGGGGCTTAGCTGAAAGCCACATTTGTCATTAAAGTTTTGTGCCAGAGCAAATGAATCGCAGATGTCTTCCCTTCTGTTTATTCTCCTACAGGGCAAATACTTTTTGGCAAAGATCTGGCAGTTTGATGCATTAATATTTCAAACTGCTGCTTCAAGAATACCTTCAGCCTGCTTGTCAGCAGTTTGAATGCTGCCTGGAGCTATTGACTGACTGAGACAAGAGCAAAAGGAAATATAAACTATTCTGTTCATAACATGACCTGCTAACTCTGAAACCTAATTGTAATTAATTGAAATAATACTTTACCAGTTATTTCACTATTCATGTTAGCAGAAATCTCCATCTCATGTGTGCAGTTTAAACTGCTTCTCAGCTCTGTCCAGGTGCCAGAAATGCCATCAATCCAGACACAAAGTGCTCCAGGCTGTCCTTGCCGCTGCTGTTGATGTATTACAGAATGCAATGGGAAGTTACTATTTGGAAGATAAAGTTCTTAAAAAAATGAGCATGAAAATTGTTAGCATTATACTATTCAGATTTCTTGCCTGATTAGATGAAATTACCATGGACAAAATCATAGATTTAGATAATTATGCTGATGAATTTATTGGTTAACATCAGATCTTTAGACAGTTACAGACTACCCTAAATTCATTTTCTGGTTTAGAATCCTTTGAGATAATACGTGCTGTAGGCACAGATACCACAGAAAAATACAGTTTGAGAAATACTTCTTGCAATTAGAGGATTATTCACTATTGCCTCAATTATTTTTATGTATTATTAGGCTATTTGGAAGGGAATTCTGAGCCATGTTGCTGTAATTGAGGATTCCACAGACTTCTTCAAATCCGGAGCATCCTCTATGCATGTTGTCAGGTAAAAAATATTCAAAATAATGACATTTTGAAGCCAACCTTAATGGAAACAAAGTTGTCCTGGTGCTTTTAAATCAGGGTTCATCAAGTAGTGTTAAAAAAAAAAATCCCTTTATATTTTCCAATACTCTTAACTATTCCCTTTCCTACCTTTGAAAATGAGGTATGCTTTTGCTGTACAAATTAGGAGATACTGATGTAATCCTGATGTCTCTACGGAAGGAAAATTCCCTGTAGCTTCAGAAACATCATCCCCATGGGGGGAGCACAGTGATGCCCAAACTTGTCTGCATGCAGTGACAAGTATTTCAAGACCAGGGGGCTGACTGGGAAGCTGAACAAAGAACTCCACATAGGGAAAGAGTACCCTTTCACAGAAAGAATTGAGCCCATGCTTCCAAGTGCATTGAGCTTATCTGGTGTTGGGGTCACATCAGCTACTTTCCTCTTGAAATTCAGCTGTTCCAGGCCATACCATAAAACCAGCATTTCAGTGTTTTGTTTTGTTCATTTCTTTTTTTAACATATTGATCATTGTCCATATTACTTACCAGTCTCATAGAGCTCTGAATGTCGTCCATGTATGGGGTAGAGTAGTCCCATATACTATTTTATCTATCAATATGTACTGTTTGTCATTTATTTCCAAAAGTTTACCTAAGACTATTCCAGAACTGACATTTTGTTTTCCATAACACCCCCAATTAAACCAACAGATTTCAGTAAAATGCACGTCCTCCATGCTAGTGTTGTCAGAGAAACACATTCACATATTCAGATGCATGCAAACCGGTGCCCAGTTTTGATCCTTTTCAACCTTCTAATGATTCAATTATCTGAAGAATTCTTTTATTTATAACTAAACTTATTCTTTCTTCAACATCTTTAGAATGCTAGAAGAAATTAAGCAGAAGTATAGTGGGCTTCAACTACAAAATGAAGACGTGTACATAGCCACTAAGTTTGCAGACTTCATTCAAACGGCTGTCAGAAAATTCAGAGGAGAAGACAAGGAAGAAGAGTTAGTAATTGATTATGTAAGACCTTTATTCTGCTTTTATTGCTTAGTCTTTCTTGGTTTTGGGGGGAGGGTAGACAATGCTATTGGACTGCATGATGCAGTAGGAAAAGCAAACAAATATTTGATTATAGAAACTCTTATTTGTGATTTTTTTCTGTTTTTATATATTTACATTTTGAAATGGAAGTATATATGTAATATCACTTAACAATATTCCAGAAACCAAGAACAAACAGTGGAGTAGCTTACACATGGGCAGATATTTGCACTCTCCTGCCAATATGCTTCAGTCAGAACGGCTCTAGGCTTTCCACTTTGCAGAAGCAAACAGTGTTTAGATTTTTCTCCTAAGACTTTCTTCAAAAAATATGTGTGAGAGGAGGATTTTGTGGGTTTTTAAATCATTAAGCAGGGCAGGATTTCTTGAATATGGGAATTATGCTTTTGACTGACATCCACTAAGACCAACCTTAAACCAGGGTTAGTACTGGTTTGAATATAGAGATCTTGTGATTGGAGAGACATCAATTTGATAGGTGGACCACTCAGTGGATAAAGAACTGGCTGGGTGGCTGCACGCAAAGAGTTGTGGTCAACAGTTCAATGTCCAATTGGAGACCAGTAACAAGTGGTGTCCCTCAGGGATCGGTGTTGGGACCGGTCTTTTTTTAACATCTTTGTCAGTGACATGGACAATGAGATTGAATGCACCCTCAGCAAGTTTGCCGATGACACCAAGCTGTGTGGTTCGGTTGATGCGCTGGAGGGAAGGAATGCCATTCAGAGGGACCTTGACATGCTTGTGAGGTGGGCTGATGCCAACCTCATGAAGTTTAAACCATGCCAAGTGCAAGGTCCTACACCTGAGTCAGAGCAATCCCAGGCACAGCTACAGGTTGGGCAAAAAGGAAATTCAGTGCAGGCCCTGTGGAGAAGGACTTGGGGGTGTTGGTAGATGAGAAAATGACATGAGCCAGCAGTGTGCGCTTACAGCCCAGGAAAGCCCAACTGTATCCTGGGCTGCATCAAAAGGAGTGTGACCAGCAGGTCAAAGGAGGTGATCCTGCCCCTCTACTCTGCTCTCATGAGACCTCACTTGGAGTATTGTGTGCAGTTCTGGTGTCCTCAACATAAAAAAGGACATGGAACTGTTGGAACAAGTCCAGAGGAGGGCCACGAGGATGATCAAGGGGGTTGGAGCACCTTCCCATATGAGACAGGCTGAGAAAGCTGGGGCTGTTCAGCCTGGAGAGAGAAGGGCTGCATGGAGACCTCATAGCAGCCTTCCAGTATCTGAAGGGGGCCTACAGGGATGCTGGTGAGGGACCTATTCATTAGGGACTGTAGTGACAGGACAAAGGTAATGGGTTAAAACTTAAACAGCAGAGGTTTAGATTGGATCTAAGGAAGAAATTCTTTACTGTTAGGGTGGTGAGGCACTGGAATGGGTTGCCCGGGGAGGTTGTTGAGTGCTCCATCACTGGCAGTGTTCAAGGCCAGACTGGATGAAGCCTTGGGTGAGATGGTTTAGTGTGAGGTGTTCCTGCCCGTGGCAGGGGGTTTGGAACTAGATAATCTTACGGTCCTTTCCAACCCTAACTATTCTATGAGTCTATGATTCTAAGGGAAGAAATCTGCTTAACTGTCTCAGAGTATAGCCATTGGCATTCGGGGAAAATATGATTTCTCTTTCATTTTACTCTTTTGTCCACTCCTAACAGCTACTTGGGATGCTATCTCTTTCATGGACAACCCCTTGTCATGGGGAAAGAGCTTGCATGTCCTTGTGAGGTTGAGAGCTATGCTGGTGGTCCATATGCCTCTGGTAGGGTCTCCTATGCCAGACAGGTCTCAACTGAAGGGTCAGACAAAGTGTGTCCATGGGCAGGATGGGCCACTAGTCTTTGGGCAAGCATCCTAGGAGAAGGACGACTCTAACTTCAAACCTGGGCAGATGGAGCTTGCTTAGCCCTGTAAGGCCATCCATCTAAAAGAAGGGTACTCTAATCAAACCTACAACCTGAGGACTTTGCTGCCACTGTCCAAGCTTGCTAGGCCCTGGCTGATAAACCTCAGGTGTAATGGGTGGGGCCAGTTTTGCACATGCTGTGCCTCACCTAAAAAAATCCACTGCGCAGAGCCCGAAGGGTTTACCCACACTTGCTCCCAGATCTTCATTTGTGAAGTCAAGCCATGATGATGATGAAGATTAGGATGCTAAAATTCATCTGGACATTGGCTTCTGATACCAAAACTTGTTCAAGGACCACATTAAACTCTTAGTTATTAAAAATGTAAATAAATTTGTTGTTTATTTCACCCTTAGGTTTCAAAAAATACGAACAACATGACTGTGAATATGCCATACCAATGTTTCATAAATGGGCAATTTATAAATGCTGATGATGGAAAAACATATGACACCATAAATCCAGCAGATGGATCAGTAAGTAATTTCTAAAGATTATCAATACCAATTTATTTCAGTTTCTTTGCCTACTAAAAAAATCTAAACCACTAACTCTGAATAGTGCTAATTTCAAAATGTACAGGACACATTAAACAGCCCCTAGAAATAATGTGAAGTTTCAATTTACTTCTCACCTTGTATATTCTACAGTTTTTCCATTTCAGTCAAGCTGCACAGCAAAAAAAAACCCCTATTTCCAACTCAGCTATTACATGAATTTCCATACCCAGCTGTATGTTTTACTTTGATTCATTCTTGTTTAGCTTTGCAAAACAAAAAAAATGCTGAAGTTTGGTTGCTAAAGAAGTTTTTCTTGTAGGTTATTATATATATATTCTGACAGTCATCAACTTCAGTTTTTAGTTTACTTTTTTTCACAAGTCTCATGTCTTAGGGCAAGTGTGACTTCAAAATGTCCCTTTAAATTCCAGTAAGAAAAATAACTTTTCAACAGAAAAATGCATACAGTTGCACATCAGTCCTCTGTGTCCGTGTAATTGCCATTTAATTATGAAGTAAACAAATTTTGCTGAAATCAATGCCACAAATATCATTGTTATCAGAAGTCAGACTCTGGTACCTTTCCTGAAACTCATTACAGAATGAAATAAAAGCAATAACAATTCTGTATTAGGATTTACAAGATGTGCATTTGTAGAACTCAATCATCATAAAATATGGTGTGTGTGTATAGTGGTTTATGGTAACAGAAACTCCATTTCTAAGAAATGGAATATACTAAACATTTTAGCTTGTTTAGGTATCAGATCATTATGCCACATATGAAGACTTCCAACTTTTGTAATACCACAGTGATTTCATACGTGGAAAGTGAGGGTGAAATCCAGTGGAATATCACAGCATCTTGCTGTGACAAAGAAGAAAGACCTGGGAATCTGAGTCCCTGCAAATCCTGCCACATCAGTTGTGGTTGAAGTTTTTGCAGCTTAACTCTGCTTGTGAAAACTACTGGGATTGAGGATATTAAGTATTTGCTTATACCCAGTCAAGAAGTTTAGGAGGAAGGAGTATGAGTTCGCATCCCAGCCTTTCAGTTTGGGCTAACACAATGGTACCTTTGGACAGGTAATAGCCAGTGTATCTTCTGCTTCATTGGCTGATGTTGACAAGGCAGTGGCAGCAGCAAAAGAGGCATTTGAAAAATGGTGAATGGAGAAGAATGGATGCAAGGGAAAGAGGGCGACTCATGTACAGGTATGTGAAGGCAGCTTGTATCTGTTTTGTTCCTCTGAAGAATTGTTCGTACCTTTTCTAAGTATGATGGATATTCATAATCCCACTGTCAGAGAATCAGACATCCAACCTAGACTGGTAGCTAAGGAAGAGGAGCAGGGGAGAACATGATTCCTGCAGTAGGGATACATGGGTCTGTGTCCTGTTGTAGTCAATGCAGCAGAACATTTGTACATTAATATTTGAACATTTATAGAGCTGTAAGACTTTTTACTTTGTTTAATACTTCAGCTGTAAATTCTCCTCCCCTCTTTTACCATATCCTTATGACCCAAGTAGATGTAAAAGGAAGTATTAAAAAATCTTATGTTTCACAAAGCACTGCAGGTATCTTAGCAAAAGAGATTAAAGCTATACTGAAAACTCTACTTGTCTCATAAGATATGTGATGAGGCCTCAGAAAAAGGCCTGCAGGACTTGTAAAGAAGTTGAGTAGTCATTACACAGCAAATGGGCAAGTCAGAACTCACTATTAAAGTTTAATACAGTTGAACACATAAATCTTTCATGAGTGTGCACAGATTCAAAGCATATATGAACTTGGGTTTAATTTGTACTAAGAATGTGTATAAGTGCCTGAAAGTCTGTTAACTCTGCCCTGAGTAGAAACTGAGTAGTTCTTTGAACTACTGCTCTGTGTTTTACACTTGCAAGATCTGCAAGAATAACTGTTGGGCATATAGAAAATGTAAACTCCCCTACACTGCATAGATTATTCCTAGATTAAATCTCTTCTTTGCTTAGGTGACTGAGTCTCAGGGGTAGCTAATATGAGAGTGTTTATGTTGCAAACCATTCCCAGTATGAATAGTACCTCTTTCTGGTCAACCTTAATTCAAACAAGGCCCCTTTTTCTCTGGCCTCTGCTCAACTAGAGATTTTGTGTGCTGAATCAAAGAGAAGGTTTGTACCATTAAAACCCTAGCTCTACTACTTTGTCTCAAGGAGTCATTAATGGAAGATACTAAGCATGCAATTAAATGGAACCTTCTCCTTTGTCCCTGACATGCTGTATCCATTCTTTTACACACTATTGCTGATGCCCTGACATGTAGCTGGGTCTCCAAGTTTAAACAGGTATTAAAGAGTAGTTTCCACATCTCTGAAAATGCTTTAAACGGATAGAATATATATAATGGAAAAATAGGTTTCACACTCAGTTATGAATACTCTTTACAGGATCTGAAATGCACTTGGTTAAGCTCTTAAAATCACATGGGAGCATTGATTATATGCCTGAGTACCAAAACACAGACAGAAGCTTAAGAAAAACATTGGTGCATCTGTTTCACTTCCATGTGAGAGATCCAAGACTGAATGTAAAAAATAATTCATGCAAACAGGCCTCTTTGCCTGAGCAGGGGATCGTTAAATTTGCAAGAGCTCCTCATGAGGGTATGTATCTTCTGTGCAGATATGTTTTTGAGACACTCAGCTATTAACTCAATGATATTTAATGCAGTCTTCCTACACCTCACTGTGCTGCTTCATAAATCTAACAGATGGAGAACTTGAGGCTCAAGGAGACTGTGGAACAGATTTTCAAATGCACATAAAATTCAAGTTGATTACAGCTTTGGAGCTACATCTTTGGACATCTAGGTGCCTTTGAAGCACCTAGCATTCAAATATTTCAGTCCCAAGTTCAGACAATATAAAACAGCATTAGGAAGCTGGTTTCTCAAATCTTAAACCAAGATCCCAAATACTCCTTCCCGCTACTTTTGTTTAGCTGACATTTGTTATGTTACTGTGTATTTGCTTTCTAACCTACTAGTCTTATTTTCTATAATTGGCTCCTTGTAGTACACCAGGAAAGAAGTACAGTTGTTCTAATTACTATTTTATTGACAAACCCATAATTGAACAATCAACTAAGTTTTCACAGTTCATGTTATCATCCAGTGTCTACTATAGCCAATATGAAGACATCTGCAAGCTTAACAGGCAATTGTTCAAGCTCTTACTGACACAAATGAGCAATGGCTCCAGTGCTCCACGTCAAAATTCAGTAAAAATGCTATTTTAATTACCAAATTCCCATAACAAATATAATTTTAGGGCATCAATGGTTAGATGTAATTTCTTTTTTGATGTGCATTTTTAACATTTTTATTAAAGACTTGCAGACCTGATGGAAGAACATCAAGAAGAATTAGCAACAATAGAGTCCATTGACTCAGGAGCTCTCTACACTTTAGCTTTGAAGACCCATGTTGGAATGTCTGTGCAAACATTCAGATACTTTGCTGGATGGTGTGACAAAATTCAGGCAAGTGAATCTGTAAGGGAAACAATCAATGTCAGTGTTTCTCTACCTTTTCTTTTTTTCCGGATACAGTGCCAAAAAGCATTGTTAGCAAAAGTAATCAAGGAATCAAAAAACAAAGCAAAAATAGAGTTTTACCTAAAATGATTTTCCCTAGCAATAAAAAAGGACAGTTTGTATCCAAATGGAGAATATGGAAAAGGACAGTTTGTATCCAAATGGAGAATATGGATTTAAAATGTGACTCTAAATGTGTAAGAAAATTGCTGAGGTGTCACAGTGGATCTGCATCCTTAGTCAGGTCTTAATTATTCATAGAGTAGAATGTCATTGTGGTCATCATGCAGATAAGTGCAGAGACTCATGAGCTATCCTACATTCTGACCAAGGCTGGTGAGTTTGCCTGGTGGTACAGCACATGGCACAGGTCCAACAGCTTTTCCTCAAGTATCTTTAAAATCCACAATCAAGGACATAATTCAGCTTCTTTTTGTTCATCAGACCCTCACGTTCTGTTCTTCCATACTTTTGTTATCTATGCATTTATTTCATCCCACTGAAAATCAGGAGTTGACTACAGTATGCCATAGTAGGAAATCATACAGTACAAGCACCCCTGCCCCTTTCTCTGATGCAAAAATGCTTCTGGTTTTTGAAGCCTACTCTGTGGCTTTCCAAAACATACTTACATGGCAAATATATTGTAATAAAAATGATTAATAAGTACCAAGATTTGTCCGCCTCTGTATTTTAGGGTGCTACAATTCCAATTAACCAGGCCCGTCCAAACCATAATCTAACATTCACCAAGAAAGAGCCATTGGGTAAGTATAGCTTTTTATTTCTTAGTGACAGCCTTGACATACAGAGAAGACATTAAAAAGCTGCCATCAAAAATGTAATTTTTCAACTGTTTTTCCCTGCCTTAAGTGTCTGTGCGATTGTTATCCCGTGGAATTACCCACTGATGATGCTTGCATGGAAGAGTGCAGCATGCTTGGCTGCAGGCAACACACTTGTACTCAAGCCAGCTCAGGTAAAACCAAAAAGGAACGTATAGGTGGCTCAGGTATTCCACTATTTGTTCAGGCAATCTAGCCAGTTTCACCCATATGATCTGTCGTATGTACTCATAGGTTGCCCGTGTCATATGTTTTAAAGTGCATGTAAAATAATACAAAACACCTTGATGATACAGGGTAGTGATTATCTTCAGTTCTGGTCTGATGCTACTCTCATTTTCAAGAATGAATTCTCTTCTGCAAGAAGCCATCACTTTTAATTTGTCAATAGTGTAAGATGAGTAGTGTATCAAAATTGAGATACATTGAAAGAAAAAGTTATCATCACACATTTAATTAAAATAGGAGACTTACACTGAATGTTTCTATTTAGGTCACACCTCTGACTTCCTTGAAGTTTGCAGAACTGTCGGCTAAAGCTGGATTTCCTAAGGGTGTTATAAATATTCTGCCTGGTTCAGGTAAAACTTGAACTGATAATTTTTTATGGGAAGAGTAGATCATGCTAAAACTGGTGAACTAGAATTTTACCTTTTTGAAGACCTACTAACTAAGCACTTGTGTCTTCACAGATAGTAGGCTTGCAACTGCGTCATAGAGCAATGCCACATATTTCCAGAGCAGAATGGGAAATACCTGTTTGTCAGTTGGCTCTAGCTAGTGGTAGGGGCTGTCAGCCTCCTACACCCTGTACAAGGTCACATAAATAGCATGAACACTCTGAAAAACAATGTATTATAAAGAAACATGTTTTATTTATTCTAAAACTTCATTTTTTCTCTTAATCTTCTCGTCACTTGAAAGTATTTAAATGTAACTGTGAGACCCTAGAGCAAGCTGGTAAGGTGCACTATACGTTAGTAATGGTCCAAACCATGTTACCCAATGACACCATTTTCCTCTTCCTTCAGAAAGGTGACAAAGTAACTATGTGGTAGGCTCTGTTATTAGATTAAAATTAGATTATTCCACCTACAGTGGAATATTAAGAAGGAAGCTCTTCAGTCCAGGCAGATGGGGAGAATTTGGAGACACTAACGTGATCCAAGTTAACATAAGTGAGACTTTTCATAGTCATATGAATAAAGCTATAAATATAAATAAGGATGTGATATTGTACTTGACTGACATTTTGATAGCTCTTTCTGTGTTCCAGTGCTGCTGCTGCAGTAGTAAAGATATCTAGTACTGTCCATTTAACCCCTTTCCTCACCCCAATAGGTGGTTTTAGTGGGACAGCACCTGTCCTGAACATCCTGATGTTCGCAAAGTTGGATTACTGGTTCAACAACCAACTGGTAAACAGATTATGAAGAGGTACTGCTCAGCAAAAGATTCATAAATACACACTGCTCCGTCTAGTTATGAAGTATATTATTAGCTATATTGTGCATGTAGAAGTAATAGAAAAGTGTAATTACTTATGGCTGTTTATGTAGAATTCTACTATTGGAAAACAGAGGTTTATACATTTTCACTAGATATGGTTAAAAGGAATAATGAAATCAGCTATATTAATGGGATTTTTATATAATTATGTATTTTTTTTACAGTGCAGCCACTAATCTGAAGAAAGTTTCTCTTGAACTTGGTGGCAAATCACCATTGATCATATTCAGTGACTGTGAACTTGACAGAGCTGTAAAAATGGTAATGTTACTTTGAAGTCAAATATATTCCAAGCCTTTGTGATGCATCTTCACAGTATTGCAATATTCTTCTTGCCAAAAAACTGCTGTAGGGAGGCCTTGCATGAAAAATCATGCAATCTGTCAGAAAACAGGCTCTTTTTCTGCAGGATTTTATTTAGGCATCACAGTAAAACTGTTCATACTGCACCAAAAAGGTAGGGATCAGTACTACAAGAAATATACATTAGAAAATACAACATAACAGCGTATAGCTGCAAAGTATTTTCACTAGCCAAATTAACCTTATGCCTTTGTATCTGCCAGAAAACGATTTTGTAGGAGTTTCATTTGTCCTGCTTTTCTTTCCCTCACCTCCCTACCCCCTGGAAGAGCAATATCAGCTGTCAGATCTTGATAAATAAAAAAACTGCATGAGATCTGAATTCACATTCTTGAAATAGAGTTAGGTAATGCTCACCCAGATATATGTGACTTTCAACACAAGCAGTATGGCTCAGTGGATTAGCAGTTTTATATTCTCTGGTGGTGCTGCCAGCCCTCTCCTCTGTGATGCTGCAGCAGGTGATTCTGTGGAATGCTGATGGAAATGAAAAGAGCAGTGCTAATGGGTTCATCCTGAGACATTTGTTTCTGTGGAAGTGTCTTTGCCAGTTCTAAGATTAGTCTGCTTGTTCCATTGTTGATGCCCCTTTACATAAAGCATTATGCTTTGAGGGTCACAAACACAGAATGTAACCCAAGGGAACAGAATGAAAGGGAGAGTGAACAAAAGGATGCATATAAATATTAATGGGTTTTTTTTCCCTGATCAGGGTATGGGAGCAGTATATTTCAACAAAGGAGAAAACTGCATTGCAGCTGGCAGGCTGTTTGTGGAAGAATCAATCCATGATGAATTTGTTAGCAAAGTGGTAAGTTATTGAAGGACTAAAGTTTATGCAGATAATTTATCATGGCACAAACTTCCACTATGATAGACACTTATTCTTTCATTAACAAGAATAAGCATTTATTCTTACTTTCAGTTGTTTAATTTCTCATTATTGCTTGTGATAGGCAATGCTCCTTCTCAGGAACCTCTTACAAGTTAAAAGGAAGGCACTGATGGGAGATATTTTCATCAGTAATGCACAGATAAGTGACACTGAAATAGATATTGCACCTCTGGTGATATTTCATATTTGACTATGAAAGTAAGATAAAAAGAATTACTGAACCTAATCAATGTGATTGAAGCCTGCTGTGAAGCCTAAAGAAAAGGCATATTGGAAGCACAGCTAGAATAAAATGAAGGTCATTATTAAAAATCCACTGTACTGATGAAGAATTCATTTATTTAGCTCAAGAACAGGAAATCACTGTCATAATTCATTTACCACTGGTAAAACCTAGCGCTTTACATGCCTATCTTAATAGCAGAAGAGAATGAGTACATGAAAACAGCATCCAAAACTTTCAGAACATCACCCAACATAAGGCAAAGCCTCATTTTAGAAAGGGAGGAGCATTCCACCTTCTAAGAATCCAGCCCTTTTTTAGAGCCCAACTTCACAGCACAAAACCCAAAGCATCCTCAATCACAGGTCATTTTACCAACTATTTGCTGTGTTGCATAACTTCATTTTAATTGGGTAACCTGTAGGTGGAAGAAATAAAAAAGATGAAAATTGGTGACCCACTCGATAGATCCACAGACCATGGTCCACAAAATCACAAGGCACATTTGGAGAAGCTGCTGCAGTATTGTGAAATTGGAGTAAAAGAAGGAGCCACTCTAGTGTATGGAGGAAGACAAGTTCATAGACCAGGTAAAATACTGTTCAGAGGTGTTTGGAACTTCTACACTTGAAACAAAAGCCATCATGATTGTCTCTGCTGCATTATGTGAAGTAGCAATATCATGGGAACAGTACCAGATAAGTCCAAGATACCACTTGAGAATAGGGTTTTCAGGTCTCATATTAAGAGAAGCTCTGCAACTGAAGCTTAACATATGAAATTGAACAGAATCTAGTCTGTACAAGAATCTTTTCCTCATCTATTCCTATTTCTTTGTGAGGCACTGAGGCTTTTTTTGCTCTATCCTTGAACTTTCATGTGCCATAAGTATATTAATTTAGATCACACTACCACTAAAGCTGACTGAGGAAACTGCTAGCAGAGTTTGTATAAGGTATTATTATCAACCCCTCTTTTTGCTATATAGATAACATGCATGGTAAGTTTAGTGGACAGGCAAGAAAGCACTGTTTTCTCATGGACATCTACCCTTTATCAAACATTTGCATCAGAATTTGAAAACGCTTGCATCCCTAAATAAAATGAAAGTGGAGATCCATACCTACACAAAATCAGTGTAACAAAACTAAACAGGAAGTCCTATGGAAGGGGGCAGCATATATATAAAATCTCCGAAGTTGATTTTGCCCACTCAAAGTGGAATGCACTCACTCACCAAGATGTAGATGACCAGGATTGTTTGTGTATAACAGCGGGTCAGTTTTAGATTGCCAATGATGTGCTAGCTTTTGGACAGGTTCTTTGCCTCAGAATTTTCTTGAACATCTACAAATTTTAGGCAAAGTTCTTGCCCATCGCATAGTTTTCCTTGTTTGGAATATACTGATCTTAATGGCTATAGTCTATCTGCTGATAAGGTAACAAGAAAATCAGTGGCCTCTGTAGTATGCTGTAACCTTGTCTTCCTTTTGTCAGAAAGCATGTCACCTGGGCTGTGGCATACAGACCTTCTGGCCTGGCAGGGAACAGTTGTTGCTTTGCTCAATACAGGCCATTCTTTCATTCTTTTTCTGCTGTTTCTCTGGTGCTTACACACATGCATTCATACGTCATTCGCATCAATCTTGATATTTTCTGTTTGAAGTCTCAACTTATCTATGAGTGTGAAGTATGGAAAAGAGGTGGCCTGGACAGTAGGAACTGGGAAGCATTTTTGCCATGTTCGAATGATGCTCTGTCCTCTGTTTAGGTTTCTTCATGGAACCCACTGTATTCACGGATGTTGAAGACCATATGTATATTGCCCAGGAGGAGTCCTTTGGTCCTGTGATGGTCATCTCTAAATTTAAAAATGGGTATGTTTTCCTCCAGTTACTGTTAGAAACTTTCTCATTTTCACCCTAAGTGTAGAAATGATAGCATACGTAGTACAATTTTGTTAAATCTTGTTAACACCAGCCTGGGTCCCTAGATCGGCTTCCAGCCAAATTCTGAGGAAATACCCTCTATAGTATCCTGCTCCACATCAATATAGAAATAATACTGTTAGCAATGTGTGACAGGATAGAATGCCAGTTCTTAAGTAAGCCTCAGTATTCAGAGAAACCTTTTTACTGACACTTACGTGGTAATTACAACAGCTTGATCAAATTAAAATGTGTATTTCTTACAGTGGAATCACTTATTTTTCTCTGTCACAAAAGACTACATTAGCATTGTGCATTGTGTAACACTGGCACATTACTGTTGCAAATGAAAATCCCTCTATATACTTTGTAGACTGCCAGTTTCAATAGCTTTCATTCCAAATCGTAGGAATTATTTTACACACAAGATGAGATTAAAACCCTATACAGAAACTTCATGTAACTATTTCCACTAGGTTTAATTTTCTATAGCTTGATAATGCAGTTAAGAACCAGTCACACAGATAACCCATCATATCCATAAACTATGCACGGAGATACAAATAGAAAATAGCACCCTAAAAGTGGCCTGGAAAGTTGTGGCTTGATGGAAGTCCAAGTTTCAGCATTTATTCTCCATTAAGTTGTAACACAGGACAAAATTTTAGCAAACTGATTCATAAACTGATTCATGGCCAAGGTCAGTTTCCAAGTGGTTTTGTATTGCTCTTTAATCCCTAAACTGCACTGTAGCTGAGCAGTCAGTATGTGTCCTACAACTTTGACATTTCTTAGTGACCATTTCTGAACCAGTCACATACTAACCTTGAGAGCTTTGTAAGTCTGGAGGCAAGCGTGAGTTTCTGTAGATCTGTCATGTTAACACATTGATTAGTCCTTAGTAGTTGACTTTAGAAAAGATAACTGGAGAAGACTGAGCATGAGAAAAGCTTCAATGACACTGGAAGGTGGGAGGTTGCTAACACTTATATTGCCTAGCTGTAAATCAGGCATTTCCTTCCCTCACAGGGACGTCGATGGAAGTGCTGCAACGGGCAATAGCACAGAATATGGCTTAGCCTCAGGAGTTTCACGAAAGACATAAGCAAAGCTCTCTACATCAGTGAAAAGCTAGAAGCTGGAACAGTTTTATTAACACATACAACAAAACTGATGTGGCAGCCCCATTTGGTGGATTTAAGCAGTCTGGCTTTGGGAAAGATTTAGGGTAAGTTGTTCTCTCCCTCCCTCATCTCTTATCTGACCTCACCTGTGTAGAGTCCACCTAATAAAAATGTGAACTACAGATACATTTCCTGCATCTCCTACTGCCTCCAACTACAATAATCCTCTCCCATCCCTACAATATTCTGCCTCAATGACTCCGTTTCAGCCCTCCCTGTACATCTGTCCGATAATGCTACAGCACACAGAATATTCCCCTCCAACTCCTCTCAGAGCATTCATATTACAGCTTGTCCAGAACTATGTACAGGTTACAAAATGCTGCCAAGCAGCAAAGGTTATTGGCCAAAATCTTTCATTTTTCCTCAGAATAATAAATGAATGAATTCTTCTGAATTTCTAAATCCATGGGAAACTTTTATGCATTAAAATGTTATCAAAATCTGCCAACAGCCCTGAAGAAAGATGCATTTAAAAAAATCTTTTCAACACTAGCTTCAAAAAAAGTGAAGTTTCATCTTTCAATGAAACTTCGCAAGTCTGGACAGATCAGGCCTCACAGCAAAGAAAAACAACAAAAAATGTTCAGTGACGCAACGGATTTTTGCCTTTAGAATCTCTAGCAAGTATCCCATTTTCTGAAACCAAAATGAGTAATAGTATCAGGAAAAGAAAGACTACCAATTTCTACACAGCTTCTCTACCCAGAAACTGTAACATAGGCAAACCGAAGTTCATAAATTCAACTATGAGCCCCCAGTGGCTATCTAGAGACCACCGATGCTTCAGTCCCACCCAGGTGGCTGCTTGTTAAATTCCAGCTCCTTGTTCTTTCCACATCTGTTGGATTTGGCCTCTTCTTGTCAAACCAGTTCTGTAGATCTCAGTGGGAGGGTAAGTCAATGAGTTTCCATTGTTCCATAACGACTCTTATACTGGCTAACGCATTTTATTATTTTTCTTAATAATAATACAATTACAGTGACTGACAACATTTATTTAGCTGCTATGCTAACTGGTGACTATTGTGCTTGTATAGGTGAAGAAGCTCTTCATGAATATCTCAGAACCAAAGCCATCACTGTGGAATATTAAAGTAACAGCTTCACTTGGAAAGTAAACATTCGGCAGAGTTTGTATCTTAAAGAAGCACTTAATGCCATGCCTAGGATAGGCCTTCTGCAGCGCTGTAACAAAAAAAACCAAGTAAAACCCATTCCATGGATAAGTTTCTATAGATCAAGGCCAAATTTTAGTCTTGCTGACAGATAAAGCATTTGGAAACTAACCTGAAGTTATTTAAATTATACAGCAGCAGTTAGCACAATCCCCCCCAAAATACCAAGTACACAGTTTAGTTTATTTTTTAAAGTCCAAATGAGGAATGAATTCTTACATGCCTACTTCTTATTTGTGTGAACATATTTACACAATCATTTAAATCTTTAGTTACCAGGTTTCTTTTGAACTAAAATACACTGATTATGCCATTTCTGTGATAATGAGTTTAAATTTTACAGGAGCAGCTGAACATTCTGCTCTGGGATTCTTCAGCAGTATAGAAAACCTTCGTGCCACAAGACGTAAACCATTGCAAGAAAGTGCACTTACTTTGATCTTTGTATAGTACATACAGAGTTCAACATTGGTGTTAAACTATGCATATCAAGCTGAAGTTACTGAAACTATTTTCTATCTCTTGTTGATATGGAATGTGTGATTCTGCCTGCAATTTGAAAGGTGGCTACATTAACAGATTAAAATCACTTTGTTCACATAGACTCTTACCACTGATTCTTACAGCATGATTATTACTTTGTCTTTCACAATTTTTGTGGGTTTGTTTGGGTTTTTTTTTTCTGTCTACAAAATCCCTTGTAAAATGACTGAGTTAAGATGTTGGCTTTCAAGCTTCTTCAGTTTGAAGAAAATTTTCCATAGGGACCTCACCTAGCAAACTAAGCATACTAAGACCACTTGCCCTTCTAGGAGTGCAACTTCACTCAAAGCTTATCCTGATCTGTGGGCTTGCCATTTAAAGTAGCAGTCCCATTCTCTGATTCCCATCCTTTCTTCACTTATAACTTTTTGTGGTTTAACTAGTTAATCCCAGTAATTCAAGCCCCTTTTCTATTTTAAGTCACATTGTGAAAGAAAGACCAGAATCCTTGTTATTTCTTATCACAAATAATACAGAAACAGATAGCTTTAAGTATGGGATTCAAAGGAAATTCTCTAAATAACTGCAGGTTTCATGTCATGACATCAAGTTTAACATTTGAGGAAATACAATATAGAAAATTTTAATGGTGTATAGGATAAAAAGTTCCTTTAATAAACAAACAATGACATTCAGGAGCACAACAGATACTTCTGAAATGCAAACTGTTTTATGTTGTAAATACAACAGCCTAAATAACTGTATTTGATCAATCTGAGGTAAGTATGAATGAGACATACTTTCACTGATTTTAGTTTTTACAACTGTTTCAAGCTAACCTAAGTATAGGCCAGCTGAAAATGTAGCTTTTTTTCTTCTGGCAGTGACAGAATGGAGAGGACATAAATGTGGCAGGGAAAATGGGACACAAAAAGTGTAGCTTAAAGCAATTGTAATACCACAGCAGCAGACTTGACTGTTTAAGTACTGAGGGTATCTACACTACAGCCACAAATGTTCCAGATAGGAGCTAGCAGACTACCTATAATGACAGGGACTTCAGTGCAGGCAAAAAACGTAAATAATCCTTTGCTGACCTCTCTTTAGAGCCATGGCTGCCCTTACCCATGCCAGCTCACCTTGAAATACTCAGCTGTTGCTTTAGTGTTCAACAGTCACTGCCGTGAATGCAATGTAAACATACCTCTATCGCACTTCAAGATACTGTTTAATATTGAAGCATTGTGCATAACACTTTATGGGATATGGGATATAAAAAACAAAGCTTTTTTTCTTAGTTAACTTTTCCCTGACCTTGAAGCAAAAACCTCTTCCAGCACACTACAAAAATCTTCCTTCAACAACCTTTCTTCAACAAAGCAACAGAACAATAATTTTAACTTAACTAGCTCTAAGTGCCGCAAATGTTAGCTGCTTTCTTAGTCTAATCTGCTATGAAATTAACTTCCATGTTGCTCAATGAATAAAACTGTACTTAGTTCTTTAGAAATCCAGCCAGTCATGAGTGGATCCTAAATTGTCCACCACGTAAACTACGACATTTCACATGATTCTGAGGGACGCTACATCAGGAAACAAGGTGTTTTTAAGGGCCAAGTCTTCAAAGTAAGAAACATGATTTGGGGTTTCCGGTGAGTTTGGTTTGGTTAATTTATTTTTTTTTTTTTGTAAAATAAAATAGATTTACTCATTCACTTTGCTGTCCAGAATTTCTATTTTGCCTTTTTCTCTCTTTTGTTTAGGAAACTTAATGTTGTCTATTGTCACTTCGCCAGCTATAGAGTCATCTTCAGATTCAGAGTCATCTTCTGAAGTTAATATCTCTTCATCTGTATCAGAATCACTCAGTTCAACTACAGCCACATTCTGAGGAAAAAGACCTTAGTTAGCTCATTATACATTTCTATATCGCTTCAATCATTTGAGTAAAACATAAAGCGAACACATAAGAGATTAATACCATAAGAAAACCACAATCACAATTAGACTAACTTCTGAGTTCTCCTAGGATTATGGCAAATATTAACAGATTCCTAAATATTTAAATTATAATTCATATTGCCCTTCAGCAAATACAAGGCCATTTCTTCAGCATATACCAGCACTGGACAACCTACCGCACGTAGGCTGGATACAACCTAGGAGAACTCTGAATCCAGCCAGTGGCCAACAAATTGTTCTGACAGCTCACACCCCAAACTCCAAGCTGCCTGTTTCTGCCTTTTTATCTTGCAGGTCTGCAGGCTTGAAGGCATGTCAGGGACACGCACCTATCACATCACCTTCATATTAAGATTTTCTTACATGAGTTTGTGGCTGTAACACTTCAGTTAAAAACAGAAGGAAAACACTGATGTAAGTAAATAAGACAAATACCAGCCATAAAGGATCACAGCACTAACAACTTTTCTAAACCCAAGATCTATAGTCAGTCCTAAAAACACCTACAAAGCACAGCTGAAAACCAGTTATTACTCTTATAATAAAGCCTTCCAATATGCCTTACTACTCCTTTTATCTTGTCCAGTTTCTAAAATCACCCACAAGATATTTAGAATAAATTTGTGACATAATTTTGATTCAGAATTGTTGATCCAAATGTTGTCTTATTCTCACCTTAAACTACTTCATCCTCAGTCATTAAATTCTGTAAGTGTGAAAACCAAGCAGTAAATTTAAACCAAAATAAGCTGTATCTATGTTTTGAATTTGCAGATCGTGGACTAAAATAGTAAAGACTTGGCTTTATCTATCAAATCAGCTCATTCTAAGATCAGATCATTATTTTAACCACATGTAATTTTATGAAATAAAATTTCAGTAAGTATTTACCATTTCTATAACTTTTTCTGTTGCACTGTCTAGATTTTCAATATCAAACTGATGAGCTGGTGCTGTAATCATTTTTCTTCTTAGCTCATCATTTGCATGGGCCATCTGTGGTAAAAAGCTCTGTACTCGGTCCAAAACTGAAAAAGAAATAATTATCACGTGCATATAAACAAACAGATGCACATTAGTTTATACAGTTATACCTCAGAAATATAAGCATTTAAACAGATTGCATTTCAGCTGCTATTTCTAGTTGCCTATTAATTTAAACAGTATTCAATTTCCCAAGACATAAACAGCAAGAGAGAAATGGTGTGGCCAGCCGGGTCAGGGAAGTGATCATCCCTCTGTACTTACGGCTACTCCTCGGCATCCTCACTGTCTGTAAGGCTGTGGCCTCCTTGCTGCTGCATTTTGATCTGATCAACAACGTTTCTTCCAGACCTGGAAACAAACGAGTGTTTGAATGTTCACCTTCATCAGTCACAAATGTCACATTTTAACTGGTGAAGCTCACTACTGCTTTGCAGGTTCAACACAGAATTAGATAAATTCAAGGCAGCAGAGTTATAATGAGGCACTGCAAGGACTAAGCAGGAATATACCCTCTAGCATCCCTCCCCTTTAGGTGCAGACACAGGGCAGTTACAAGAATAGGGAGTACACAGTGCTTAAACTAACAAGTTTAACAAGGCAAGGCTGGATGGGGCTGTGAGCAACCTGGTCTAGTGGAAGGTGCCCCTGCCCACAGCAAATGGGGTTGGAACTGCATGACCTTTAAGGTCCTTTCCAACCCAGACCACTTGGAGATTCTATTAAGTCCTCTGCAACTACCATCTACTACTGCAGTTCTTAGAAGGAAGAATACTGAGCTATGCAGACCACTGGCCTGACCCAGCAGGTCACTTCATATGGGCTTCGATTGTTTTTAGTCTTTGTCAAGATTTATTTAGTGACAGTTCCTAATGCACAAATAAACCACCTGTAACACCCCGCAGCAAACACAGTGAGGTAGCATCTAACATGTGCTACTTACACTGATTTCAACCCCTTCCCTCACGTGCGTGACTGTGGTGGCCATCAATGAAATCAGGCCAGAACAGTGGTGCTGACGACCTAAATTAACTGTTTCCAAGAATAGCGCCGTAAAAGCCAAACTATGTAGGGGAAACGCTGCATTAGTCAAGACCTTACACCGTCTACTGACCCGTTGGCCTATTATCGTTAAATAAAGTGAAGGTTTATTTCCTTCTAACACTTCTTTATCCTCACAGAAACGCTGTTACCACTAAGGATACTCATTTAACGTGGTCTTTCACTGTATTCACTTCGTACCGCAGCAGCACTGCCTGGGAAAGGGGCTCTCCTTCGAAACACGCCGCGTAAGGGAGCAAGCACCGGCACCCGCCCGCCTCAGAAGGCCCCTCCTCGGGCTGCCCGCCGCTGGGGGAGGCCCGATGCTCACCACAGGCCGAGCCGACCCCCCGATCCCCGGCTCAACCCTCCCCGATCGGTGCGTGTAGGGCTGGGGGGGAAGGAGCCCCGCAGCGCTGGTCCCGGCCAAGAGGCCTGCGGGGGACCCCAGTCAGAGTGGAGAGCGATGCTGACCCTCCCGGCCCGGCCGCGCTCCCGCCGCCGCGGAGCCCGCTCACCTCCTCGGAGCCCCACGGCCAACAGCTCCCGAGAGGCAGCCACGCCGCCATCCCCCGCCATGCCCCAACACAACCGGAAACGGAGCCGGGCCGTGGGCCCGCCCCGCAGTGCCCTCTGGAGGGCGGGAGGAGCAAAGCCGCCCCAAAGCCACGGCGAGGATTTAGCGGCTCGTATGGGGCTCCACGGCGTTAGCGCCGCTCTTTACCGCGCCCGATAACCGGCTGTCGTGGTTTAAACCAAGTCCACGCAGCTCGTTCACTCACCCCCCCCCTTGCTCCCCCAACTCCCAGAGAGTTAGGAAGGAGAATCCAAACAATGTGGCCCCACGGCTTGAGATAAGCACAGTTTAATAGCTAAGGTATAACACAATCACTACTGCTACTACTACTACAAGTAATGATGATAAAGCCAATAACAAGTGAAGAGAATACAACACCTCACCAGCCACCGACCCATAACTCACCCCACCCTGCCCAACCGAGCACCAACCAATACCTCCTCCATCCCCCCAGAGAGCTCCAGCCCTTCCGGCTCTCTCCCGGTTACATCCTGGGTATGACGTGCTATGGTATGGAATACCTCTTTGGCTAGCCTGGGTCAGGTGTCCTGTCTCTGCTTCCTCCCGGCCTCCCCTCCTCCCTGGCAGAGCATGAGGCTCAGAAAAGGCCTTGAGCAAACCAAACACCAAGAGCAGTAACTCCAAACATACTTGCTATCAGCAACCGTTCCCAGCCTGAAAGTCAAAACACAGCACTGCACCAGCTACCAAGAAGGAGAAAAATGACTGCTACTGCTCAAAGCAGGACACTGGCACAGACACCTACAGTCACGTAAATACGGGGTTAATAATGCAGAAATGAAAACAATTCACGGTACAAAGACAAAAAAAGGGGAGGCAGTTAAAATCTTTACGGAACGATTTGGCATGAAAACTCCATCTCATCGCCCTGAGGAGAAATGAAACCAAGCTTCAAGCAGGTAGCACTGCCTGAAGGCCTGCCAGCTGCTGCTCCTGTTTGAGAACCTTCCCGTTTTCACTGTCACAATTTGACAAACATACCTAAAATTAAATGTCAGGCCCTGAGGGGATTTCAGCTATCTCTTGGAAAAGCAGCTTGCACAACCACCAAGTTCAGCTGACACCGGCCACCCTGTTGCTCAGGATTTGCTCTTCAGATTCTGCCCCTGTCTGCTTGTAATGTGAAACTGTGAAAAGAGAACTGAACGCTTGATATGAGACGAGATGGGAAGTCCAAGCCAAAACAGAGAAAAAGTAGTAACCAGGTGGGCGGTGTTTATAAGCCCTCATTGCATAACACAAGGGAACAAACGAAAAACCAGATCCCAGTATCTTAGAATTAACAAATACAGGGTTAGACATTAGGAAGAAATTCTTCACCATAAGGTTGGTGAGACACTGGAACAGGCTGTGCAGAGAAGCCGGGCAGCCTCATCCCAAGCCCAGAGCAGCTGTGGCTGCAATGATCCCCGGCAGTGTTCAAGGCCAGGTTAACAGGGCTTTGAGCAACCTGGTCTAGTGGAAGGTGTCCCTGCCCATGGCAGGGGGTTGGAACTGGATGAGCATTAAGATCCCTTCCAACCCAACCTGTTTTGTGATTCTCGGAATACAGAGGAAACCTTCTGCAGGGCCTCAGGCAAGAGCCTACCCTCCTGTTTTCCCACCAGCCTGTCTCAAACCAGTGTCCTCTGTCACCTTCCTTTGGGATAATATTCCCTTGGGATGTACCAGGTCCATTCCACCAAATTTTCAACACGGTTTGCACCTTTCTACCCAACGGTGCTCCAGGATTTTGATTTTTCAAAAAAAACCTCCTGTTGCTAGCCATACTGACTGAAAGATCTTGAGGACTTTTGGCCACGAAAGCAACTCCCGCTGAGTCAGCACACAGCCCAGAGTAACAGTGTGTGAACCTCAAATAATCTATTTCACCATGGGTATTATGTGATTTCGGTAGAGGGAGTGGCATAACAACCATCTAGGAACCTGTAATGGGGACTGATGAAATGATTGCCCAAGATCACCAGGCAAGGAATTGGAAAAGCCAGAAATAGTACCCTCAGGTGCTGTTCCCAAACATCAGCTGTACGGTCTAACCTACTGGCTGCAGCAGTGGTTATGATCTTTATCTGGTTTGCAGGGTGGCCCAACTACATATCCACATATGAGCACACCTGAAGCATGGATATGTGTGGCTGCTACCAGGGCAGGTGACAACAGTACCCATAGCCCAAATTCCCAACAAATGCAGACTTGAGGCACCATCTGCCACTGAATTAATAATGCAAAGGTTTGAGCTCTTTCATTCATTCCGTGCCATATTGACCCAAGAGTTTAAGATGATGCTGTGTATTTCGCTACAGTAGTGCAGATTGTTTTGGCCCCAGTCATAGATCTCAGAGATCTCCTCAGAGAGAAAGAGGAAGAAAAGAGAACTGGGATTTCTTGATAGTGACAGCAGCCAAGTCTACAGCATCTTTTTTCCTTTCTATAGACAAAACAAAAGACAGCTTGTGCAAGTCACCAAGTATTGGCCTGCCATGGAGTTAGATGCTGTGGGTATGTGTGGAAAAGCAGAGATTTAAGCATAGGTAAAAAACATTAGGAGATGTGCAAGAAGATGCCCCATTCCTAGCATTTTTCAAGGCCAGGTTTGACAGGGATTTGAGCAACCTGGTCTAGTGGAAGGTGTCCCTGACCATGGAACTACATGATTTTTAAGGTCCCTTCCAATGCAAACCATTGTGTGATATGATTCTAAAAAATGCTAGTAATTATAATAAATGCACAAGTTTAGCCAGCCTGACTATTTAAATGAATTGATATAAAGTGTGTCTCAAGACAAAGAGTTTTGAGGACTGATTAAAAGCACTCAGGAAGGCCTTGCCTCTGTGCTTAGTTTAATGCAGACAATTGTTGTCTACAGAGTCACTCACAGACTTATGCTAAAGCACTTGGTGCTGTGCACAGGGCACGCAGCCTAGCTGGGCAAGAACGAGAGAATATTTCAACTGACCCAAATACTGGAATCAGCCGGATTCCTTAGGAAGCTATTTTTAGCCAGCTGGCAGGAAAATGCCCTAGTGCTGACATTCTAGAGCCAGCACAAACCAGCGGCTCTGGCGCTAGGTCGCCACGAGAGCTTCTCCAACTGGAAGCGAAGGCGCCCGGTGGTGGCGGCGGCTGCTGCGCATCACCGGCCACATCATCGCGGGGGCCGCCCGCCCTCCAGCCGCTTCCGCGCCTGCTCAGTGGCGGCGGCTCTCACCTAGCTCCGGAGCTGTCACTGCCGCCGGGCTGCTCCCTCCCCACCGGAGAGATGGAGCGGGACCCGGGGCCGCCGCCATCGCCCTCGCCCAGGTGAGGGGAAGGCGCGGCCTGAGGGGGGCGGTGGCGGTGGTAGAAGGGGAGAGGGGCTGGGGTGGGCTGGCGACCTGCCGTCCGGGGCGAGGGAGGCGGCGGCCGGGAAAGTTTCCTCCGGAGCGGCGGAGCTGCCGGGCGCCGCCCTGCGGGCGCTGCCCTGGCCCCGGTGCCCGAGGGGACCGACAGCCCGGTGAGCGGTGCGGCTCACCCAGTCCCGCCCCGGGCCCTGAGGAGCCCTCGCAGCCTCTCTCTTACCACCCGTACCGCGCCGGTTCTCTGCCCTCCGCAGATCCCCGCAGCCGTTTTTAGCATCGTGCGCTGCTCCAGGTAGCCTGGACAATGAGCCTTTTCTTCGGCTTCGCTCTGTCTGCGCACCATCCGTCCCGCGTTTCCAGTGGCACTGATTCCCTGGCGCTCTGTACGTCCGTATGTGCTTGCCTCTCTCTTCCCACCTGGCATCTAAAAGCAGGCCAGAATCTGTCACCACAGATGCGCTTGCGAGACAAGTGTGGAACTTGTACCCAAATAGCACACATACAGAATAACACCGTCATCTTTTCTTGTTTACAAGCATTTTTGTTTACAAGCACTGTAATTGACGTGCAGTGGTACGCTGATGCTCTTTTCATACTTCTCTGCCAAAGCACAGGAGCTGTTAGTGATTTCCTCTACTTTACTTTCTACTTTGTAGTTAATTCTCAATTAAGTTGAGATTGAGGTTGTGTCTCTAATTTCAGTGAAATGAAATTAATTCAATTTCAATTAATTTAATTTCAGTGAAAATTATAATTTCCTCCCCACCCACCCCATTGTCCAGGATGTGGTTGTGTGTCTTTCTCATTCATATGTGATCCTAGATTACAGAGCACACTGCCTTAGCCAGGCTCTGATAAGCAGAACATATACAATTAATAGTTGTTTGGTCATAGTGTCAGGAACAAAAGAAAAAAGTCAGTTCATGAATCTTTTCTGGGTAGAGTCTTAGCAGGATTTGATAGACAACTAACATCTTAAGCTGTCCTCACTTTACCGGTTCAGTAATGCTGGTCAAAAAATGAGAGCAGGTGGGAGAACCTGTTTTGGCAGCATTCCCTACACAGACTGCCTTAAACAGGTTTTGAAACCAGAACCATAAATACTACAGTATCACTGGTAGACACTTCAGAAGTAGAAATAACAGTGTATCATTTTCTTTTCAAATACCTCAGGATATTAGCCACAGAAAACAATGGGAAGTCTGTATCCTAGTGCCTGAGTTAATAAGCAATTCATCCCTCCTTGGTGATGACAGTGGAAACCCCTAATCAGGAGTCCAAAAAGTACAGTTAGGACCCATCCTGGTAAGTACCTCTTGGTTACTTAATCTAGAGGGCTGTATTACCTTATATTTCAAACCTTCCCACCTGCTTTTAATGGGTGGGATGTGATTTGCCTGGTATTTTTCATGTTGGTATTCCACTTGAGTGATTTTACAACGTGACCACATTTCACAGCTTTGCTGCCTCATTTCTGGCTCTGTTTTGGCCTCTTGTAATTGAGTTGCCTTAAAAGTGTATAGGCAAACCAAATCTTTTTCCTCCAGCTGCTTTTGTCTTCTTTGGGGCCAAAATCAAAAGCTGTTATGCTCAGGAAGTAGAATGCAGCAACCCCAACCTTGTCTGAAAACAGAGCCTGAGGCTGGCAGCTCTTTCAGTGTTTTATATTCAAGAAGGCAGCCAGAGGTTCTTTAATCTGTTGGGGTTTTTTTCTCCTTACTATTTTTCCTTCATTTCTTTTGCTACTGATATAACCCCCAACTGCCATACTATAAACTGCCATACTATAAACACAATGTTAACCAGTTTACTGCATTGTATTTAAGCAGTGGCATGTAATGCCCATGTATCTGCCTTGCATGGCACATTTGTTGAATTTCAGCGTGTTTTCCAGTCTTTAATGCTCAACATTAAGTACCTGGTATAAATAATCTTACCCCAGGGTGCCACCTCAGGTTGCAGATTCTATAATATGTTTAATTATAAAACAGTCTGTTTATGGTGCTGAGGTGGTATGATGGATCTTTCACTTTCGACTGATAAGTCCACTACAGCAATGTAAATGATTAGCCACAACTGAGATAAGGATGTCAGTGTGATACCGGGAATTGTATGTATACAACAGACAGTAGTGGGAAGAAGCGTGCAGACCCCTGTATCACCCATGTAAAATTTAAAAGAAGCCCCCCCACACACACCTCACTTTTCAAACTTTACAGAACCTCAGAATTATTGAGATCAGAAGGGGTCTCAGTGTAGGGTGAAGCAGAACAGGTTGCTGAGCGCTGTGTCCAGTTGGGTTTCAAATATTGCCAAGGATGGAGTCACTGTTTGGACCAGTATTGAAGCACTCTTACGGTAAAATAAATAAATGCATAATTAAAAAGCACATTTCTCTATGTTTAAATGTAATTTCCTCTGTTTCGGTTTGTATTCATTACTTTTCATCCTTGCATTGAAAAGAGTCTGGCTTCATCTTTGAAGACAGAAAAGAATCCAGCTTAATCTTTGCTTATTATGGCAAAATATTAAAGCTCAGTATTTCATTAATGTCTCATATTACTTTCCTGAATCCCTTTCCAAGGATTGTTCTTGTACTGAGATATGTTTTTCAAACAGGCATGTTTAAGCTATTGTATTTCATTATGGACTACCTAGCAGTGCAACATAGAGATTATTATTGCTTTAAAAGATTACCTGTAAAAAATACTTGTAGCTTTTAGGAAAAAATGGGATTTGACTATGGTCTGATTCGCTTTGGATCCTGTGAAAGCACTCAATATTACTGACATAGGTCTTATCTTTTGATATTGTTAGCCAAATGGGAAGAAATCAGAAGATTAATATTCCTGGAGCTAGACATTGATAAATATTTGGTTTAGCCTGCCGTAGTATTGACTTTACAAGTTTCATACCCAATTCTTTCCCCTCCCCCTTTTTTGAGGGTTCTTAAAAAAAAACCAAAAAAGGTGGTTTAATTACTAATTCTTTTAATGCTTTAAATAAATGATCAGCAGTCTAAGCACTGTATGATCAAATTTAGCTTTAGAATCCAGTCCCTTAATCGTTCTGATCGTAGATGTTCTTTAAACCCTGGGAAAGTTAGAAAGTATAGAAACATCATCTTCTTCCCATGCTCTTGCCAACATTGCTTCAGACACACCCATGATTCAGTTCTCAATTTGTTTGGTTAATAATGAAGACCGTTCTTGCTGCCTCTTCCTGAACAGTTGCATTTTCTTTGTTGTGTTCATCTTTCTCAGATGAATCAAGATCAACAAAGCCAACCAAAGGTGATGGATGGAAAAATGTGATAATGATCAGGTGTTCAGTTTCATAGCTGAAGCATCTGAGGTTTTGCTAAAGCAGCTATCCATTTCCAAAAGTCAGCATCTCTTTCAGCTCATGGTTCTGTTTTCCACAACATCTGTTTCTGCCTGTCTCTTTCACTCATTGTATATATTGTCTCCATGTGTATGTTTTAAACTGCTGTGTACATCAGTTGTATAAATCATTATGGGTAAAATTGGTTTGTTATTTGTTGCATTGCTAAGTGTCTTCTCAGGAGCACATCTTTGCAGGACTGTTTGTTTACGCTTGTGTATGCTTGCAGAATTGAGAGAGAGAGAGGTGAATAATACACAGTAATTGTTATGTGATATAAAATGCATGAAGGAAAAGAAGAAACTATTAAAAGTAGTTACTTAGACAACAATAAAGGAATCTGGGCTTAGGTTCTTATTTTGTTTGTAGGGACAAGATGTCCTTTCACTTCATATATAACATGCCAGGTATGATAAATTTGAGGCTGCTTCTTGGCTTCTCAAAGGATCTTTGTCTCTTTTCTTTTTTTTTTAGTACTTCATCTTTCTCTGTAACCGCCTGGTTGTACAGCAGGAAACCAGATTCATTTATCTTCCTACAGAATGCACATGGCAGGGGGGTTGGAAGTAGATGATCTTAAGGTCCTTTCTAACCCTAACTATTCTATGATTCTATGGGATTTTTGAGATTTTTACCACCTTTTCTTCATAGGAGTTACTCAAGTAACTCAAGAGCTTGGTTCTTTAGCTGGCCATATCTTTTCTAGACAGCACAATAAAATCAGCATTGTTCTTGTCAATAACAAAGTTTCTTAGGAAGTTCTTGTCCCTGAGATCATGCTGTTCCTTAGATGGTTTACTGCATTCTGTAGGTAGATTCCCCTCCCCCCACAGAGTACAGCAATATTAGAATCCTGTAACTCAGGATTATTGCATCAGATGACATTTGGGAAATTATCTTTGTTGGAACAGGGTTTTAGAAATGAATAGTTACATTCAGAAGGCTTTGTAGTTATCTCGTCTCTATGCTCTGAAGAAGTAATTATTCTTCACTGTATAATATAGTTTTCAATTTCTCTTCTAAATTCTCATTTTCCAACATCTATCATTAGTTCACTTTTTGTCATTATAAGTCTTTTTGGTAGGAAAAACCTAAATGGCTCTCATCCAAACTGCTTTGTACTATTTCAACTGTTAGCTGTCCATGCCAGCCTCATCCTCCCTTTGTAACTTGCTAGTTGACTGGATCATTTTTTCTGTTGCTCTTTTTTTCCCCTTTTATTTGTTAACACTTTTTCATATTAAATGAAACCAAATCTTCCCAAAAGATTTGGTTCTTAAAAAAATAAAGTAGTAAAAATGTAAAAGGAGAAAAAGCCATGTGTTAGAGAGATATGCATCATTAACCCAAATATTTTTGGCCAGAGTTCCAGACCAGTGAGTAATTTCCATGAGTCACTGGTCTGGAACTCTGGTGATGTGACTGGAGGACATGTTGGAGAAACCACAATGAGAGCCAGACTCTGCCTTGTTAAAGCTATTGGAAAATGTTCTCAATGTATTTCCCTGCAAGTGAAATAAAATCCTTCATTTGTTACTCCTCTCCTCAAAAAAAATAACACTGCCCCCTCCCCCCCCAAAAAAAAGCAGTTGAGGATGCTGTGGGTCTCACTGCGTGTCTTTCATCATAGACACTTTTATGCCTTAATTGTACACCCCATATTTGAAGTCCATCATGCCATTTCTATAATCTGAATGTTTCTTGTGACCAACTGAAGCTCAGTCAGCAGATCTACAGCTTTTTCCTCTGCAAGCTTCCTAAGTAGTGTGGCACTTCCTATTGTCGTAAATCATTTGGCAGCCTTCTGCACCCTAGGCTATACCCTTCCTGAAAGCTGAATTTTCCTCAGCTTCCATGAACTTCTTTTCTATTCATCTTAATCCTTCAATTCTATAAAGCTCTTTGCTTTTTGTCTTGGAAGTTGATAATACGTTGATAATTTAATGATATATCTTCTTCTGATTTTCTTGTTTTTACATACCATTTCTTTTCTTTTACATAGATAGTGCCACCATTGGGTCAGGAAAAAACGAACTTGCCTCGTTGCTCTGTCTTTCTGTAGCACTTAACAGAGCACCATTTTGGCCTGTGGTTAGAGCTCCTCTGGGATAGCAGCAAAAATTGTTTTGTTATTCCCAATTAAAGTGTGTGGAAACCAGAATTGAAGCCTAGGAGGTTTTGTGCACTTATGCTAAAAGGTTCAACATAGCACAATCTGTTACAGAACAGCAAAAGATACTGCAGGAATCTTGCTTAGTTAAATTCCTCTGTTGGTCTTGTGGAAAAAAATGCTTTTTCTTGCAAAACTTGATTTCTTTCTCAGTGAAGCAATGAACTCCATTGTAACTTTAAAGACATTTGTTTCTTGGTCAGAGGTCCCTTGAGTAAAGCAATTGGTAGATGGAAAAATCTTCATACTGTGTCTGAGTCATCTCCTCACTCAAAAAAACCAAACCAGGTAATTCTGTGAGCAGCAGGACTTTTGAAATTGACTTACCATATATATGAGTGAATTATCCTGACCAATATTTGAAGATGCCTTACAGCAATGACACAAATCTGATTCTCTTATAAGGCTGTTAGTTACTAAAATCTTTGATGTCTCTACTCTCTGTCAAATCTATCTTGGATATATCCAGAAATCCAACCCTAAACTATTCTATGATTCTGTGACTTAAAATATACTGAAACACAGGGAGGAAAAGTATAGGGATCACAACATAAACAGTATGATCTTAGGGCCCAATTTTCTTAGGAGGCATAGATTTAAAATCCTCCAAGCCTGAACTATTTTTATTTCCTACAGTCTGTAAAAATATGCTTCGCAGCTTTGCATAGATACAGTGTCTTGGGCTTGTGGAATTGTGTTATCCCATATCATGCTGGTGTAGTCTGTCTGACCTTTGTTTCTGTGTTTATGCCAATCATTTACTTGTATTCAAGAAGTCAAGTAATAAATACCAAAGTCAGCAAGGCTTCAAGTCAAATTAAGACTGTTAGTTTTTAAGTTACCATAACTATTATCACACCATGAAAATTGAAAATTCCTATTGGAAGGTAAAGTGTCTTCTGATGGAAATGTCAAATGACGTGAGACTGCCATATATCCTTGCTAAATTTTCTACCACAGTGGCAATTTCAAAGTAGAAACAAATGCACATTAAATGACATGAAACAGAAGATAAAAGAGTGTATCTGTATGATTTGCAGAAAGCAAACAAAACTGACCACATCTAGTGCTAATATTGATCTAATAATTATATTTTAGTGTTTACTAGACCTCATAATAACCAATATTTCAGGAAATGTCTGCAACCTACACCTCATACAAAATGAAATTAAACTAAGGTTTTTAAACACCTTTTTTAATTATCTTAAGTCCTAACCCTTTTCTAGTTTTAATTAAATTCTAATATGCCATATATAATACCGTACTGTGGGCTAATTTTTATATTAGGCTAATTTAAGCTATTTTAGACTGATTGGTCTGAATTTCATTACTGTCTTCTTTCCCTGATGTGGCATTTTAAGAAAAAATTCTTCAGTTTTATTATGTATATAACAGCTTTTTATATATAATAACATACATCCATGCATACATAATTTGTGTGTTTGCTTCAGAGAAAAATCAGTTGTTAGGATTTTAAATTGTCATGCTTTTGAATTGTACATACCAATATTGATTTGTCATCTTTTTATTTGGATGGAGGGCAGGGACTGTCAACATATGAGACTTTTGACACCCAGGATATTGCTTTGGATTTATCACCTCTGATAGTAATTTTAAACTAGTATGTCTTTTTCTTTACTTTTTTTCTGGGCTTCTTTCCATTAGCATAGAGTGGGAGAAACAACAGTGGCCTCACAGTGCATCATGTGCATTTCATTTGTCCGTACCGTTACTCTTTGCAGAAATACTTTTCTCTTGTGACCTGCTGCCTTCAAGGCTGCTGCAAGTCTAGAGCTACACATGGTATCTGCCTGAAGACTTCGACTTCCTGGGCTTCAAAAAGGGAAAAGCCAGGCCCTCATCAATTCACCTAAGTTCACACTGCTGTGTCTTTCTTTCACTGGGAAGAACACCATTTTGTGAAACTTCCTCACCCACCAGCTTTCCCTTTTTACTTCTCATTTCTTCAATTTAGGCAGTTAGACGTTGGAGGATATTGGCATTTCTACAAATAATTTGCTTTGGAAAGATACTGAGTGATCAGAAAAATTGAATCAGCATCTCATATCTTCTGTAGAGTTAAAATATTATAAGCCTGAATATATGTTTCTTACTTTTTTGCAGATCCAGTCTTGCTTATGGAATTGCTGAAGATCTGAGATCAATGAAAAAACATCTTTGCATGAAAAAAAGAATCCTTTTGCTCTTTTTGTTTTAAAATCACCAGACATGGCACTTAGTGACTCACCTACAAGATTTCTTCACTGACATCTGAAGAACAAAGTGCTTTTCAACCTGTACTTCTGTAGCACTATGACTAACTGTAAAGGCAGATCTACCATCTCCAAAACAAACCACAAAATTCATGACAGAGAACGTTTTGTAAACTGGACCATAAACCTTAATACAATTCAGTCTGATAAATTTTTGAAGCTCCTTTTGAGTATGGTTCCTGTTGTTTACCAAGTAAACCAGGATGAAAGACACAAGAAAGTAAATGGTGTCTGGCAAGATGGATTACAACCGGCAGGACACAATTTTAATGTTAGGTCTGAACAACACACAGAATACCATCACTTCTCCGACCCAAGTTTTCATGGTAGCAATGGACACAGCCCATCTAGCTGTAGCCCTAAGTATGATGATTTTACCAGTTACAATTACTGTGATGGAATGGGTGCTTCGGAAACAGATGCCATGTTGCAGGAAGACAAGCTATCTACTGACAGTAATGAAGATATCATCATGGAAGGAAGTACAAAACAACCCAAAGAATCTAGTAGTATTATGGCATTACAGATACTCGTACCTTTTTTGCTAGCAGGATTTGGAACTGTTTCGGCTGGCATGGTTTTAGATATTGTACAGGTTGGTATTTGCTTTGAAATATTTGTTTCAACAGGTAGTCTGTGATGTGTATAATTCTAATACATGATACTGCAGATGTTTACAATATTGAGGAGTAATTAGGTCTGTGTATGGTTTTGCTGCTATGAGCGCCTTTCTCCTAAACCGCATCTTAACAAGTTCCAGTGTTTGATTTGGAGCCATTCCAGTCTTGGTAAGTATCCTTGCTTAGTCACAGTGAGCTGGTGAACAAAACCATTACCTTCTGCTTGAACTAAGGATAGAAATATGGTAATGGCTCAAAATTCTGTTGACACAAATAAATGTAAACATAATGGGAGCTGTAAGTAACTGTGATGCTTCAATACATAGGAGTGTAAAAAGTCTGAAGAGTGTATTACAGTATCTCATCTCCTTGAGTGCTTCAAGTCTATGCAATTTCGGTAATACTATGTAGATTTAGTCCATGATAATGCATATGGTGTACAAAAATGTGCATTACATTTGTATGTTATATGAAATTGGTATTAAGTGATTTACATATGTTTTAAATATTCAGGTGTATATAAGTGAGCTCTTTGTAAAACATTAGGTATATTGCAAGCTATTACAAACATCAGTGGTGTCAACAGGACTGCAAAATGATGTCCACCTTGAAATACAGTTGTAGTAGGTCCAGAGAAGCCAGATTATCTTGGTTTGTGGTAGCAGATTTAGCTGGTGATGGTTATTCAGGGTAAGATAGAACTTTCTCTCAAATTTAGTTTTAATGAAGTTTAATATTTTTAAAACTTGTTTTGGAGTATGATAACAGTAAGACTCTACTGATATTGACCATTTTTAGGTCTGGTTTCTAGTTTAACACAGTTGTAGATGTCTGTAGAAATATGGATTATAATCAGTGGATTTAAAAGTAACAGTTGGCTATGAAATAATTCTCTGTGCAGTTATACTTGAAGAAAATTCTGGCGACAGTAACAGTTCAGAAAGGTTTATTGGACTAGCTCATTTTCTTGCCTTCTCTTTGCCTTTTGAAGGCTCAATTGACTTTTAGTTTTTACCTAACTTTTTTAGAAAACTGAAATTTCTTATAAATGCAAACCTCATGATTCTCTCTTCCTGTATTCACAGCAAATTACTTAAAAATATGAAATAACCACAGTATTCAAACTGAAAGAGAAATTATTCTGTTTTTTTTCTTTTGCTTCATTCAGCTTTAGGGTTTTATTTAGCTACATTTAAAGAGTTTACAAAGTTACAGATGGGTAAGAGGTGAATATCTTTGTCACTCAAAATCCTGAGAGAGCGAGGAAAGCTTGAACTTCAGTCAGTTGTAGTGAAATGAACTTTTATACGCCAAGAAAAAGGAAAATAAAAATTGACATGCAAACTTTACTGCTTCCTCACACTGTTTTACACCAGTCTTATGCTTTGTTCATTTGCATATTACCAGTGTATTCTTCTTACAAATGCTTTGTTTGTACTTAGTTAATGAAAGATTTACTGTGTGACACAGCATAATGATCAAGGAAAAGAGGCAGTTGTGCTACTGCCACTACTGGCTTCAAACCAAATTTCGCTTTCTCTGCCCTTCCCTTACGGGAATGTGTTTGTATAGCTGGTTTTTGAGTTGGGCTGGGATAGATCTTCATTTGTCCTTCAGTATTACTTTTAATCTTTATTGGTGTCCAGTCCAGCTCACCATGAATGAGAGAGATGTGACACAAAGGCAAGAATAAAGTGTCAGTGCCACCTTTTTTCACTTCAAAGTAATCACTAAACGGTGATGTTAGTGAAGCAGGCTTTTGCAATGTGACATAACATGTTTTGAAAATGAAAACATGAAGACAATAACACATGCTGAGCTGTTGTTTACAAACCATTTCATGGAAGTTCTTTCCCAGTGGTAAATAGATATGTAACTTCACATAGGGGTACTTTTCAGATCTTGTTTACATTTGAGAACTGAATCCTTTTATTTTAATTAAAATAATCATAGAATCATGGTTTAGGTTGGAAAGGACCTTAAGATCATAGAATCATAGAATAGTTAGGGTTGGAAAGAACCTTAAGATCATCTAGTTCCAACCCCCCTGCCATGGGCAGGGACACCTCCCTCTGCCATGGGCAGGGAAATAATAACTTAAATGATTGGAAATCCCTGAATACAAAGACAATTTACATTTTTGTTTAGCTGAAGTTGGTAATTGATTGCAAATTAAATACGTGGATCAACAAACATACAAAATAGCACAGCATTTCAGTGCTGAGGAGTCAGCACACAAAAAATTAAAGATGAGCTTATGTTATAAAATCTGCCTTTTGGATTCTTCTGTATTCTTCTAAATTTTACTGTTAGAAGGAAAAGAATAAAGATCAGCTTTTTTCACTTACAGGCTTTGTTCACTTTGCAACTAATTCCATGCTGGTTTTGTGTGAGGTTTCTACTCGGAAGGGAAAAGATGAAACTATTATTGTAAATTAGGAGCAGAATTCAAGAGCAGTCATAGTACCTGGTACTATTTTAAAGTCATCAAAACCCTGAACTTTTAATTAATGACAGCTAAAGGCCAAATTTTGTATCTCTTCCTTTTGATATTCTCATCTTTGAAGTAGTAATATACAGTCATGAATCTGTTTTCTCTAAATAGGTAACAGTTCTGGCTTTAGACATTGAGGTCTAATGTAAAAAGATTGATTTCTTTATTTTAGAGGATTAAGTTATGAGCTACTGAAGTTTTTGAATATTTTGCAGATGGTCTAATTTCTCGATTTGATGTTTCCCACTGTATCCTTTATACAGCATTGGGATGTATTCAAGAATGTTACTGAAGTTTTTATCTTGGTTCCTGCACTTCTTGGTCTCAAAGGAAATTTGGAAATGACATTGGCATCCCGACTGTCAACGGCTGTAAGTAACTTTCTCTCCTCTTTGCTCTTCAGATATATGTTGTAAATATTTTGACAGAAAAACAAAACTCATTTATAACACATAAACATTTTATGCTTATGGCTTAATCTGGCTGTTGGGAAGGCTCTTTAAATCTGTTATTAAATTGACAGAGTTAAAAAGTTGACCCTCTTCTAATTTCCACACATCAAAATTTTACTTCTTCAAGTCTTCTCTTAGTCATCATTCAGAACAGATAAAGTAGCTTTTTCAGATTAAGATGTGTTTCTGAAAGGTTGATAGGTCTCTTTGGCCTTGAGGGGCTTTAAATAGGCTAATAAAATGGGCATATTTTGAACACATTTTTCTAAAGCCAACTTGTGTGCCATGAAAATAAAGCATTGCTTACATTGCTATTCCAGACATTTGCTGATCAAACGGTAAGAAACTCTCTTGTGGCTTTCTGTTTAAATAATTTTACTCCCTTTTTGTTGTGATGAGTTTTTTTGGGGGGTCTGCTAATTATTTGTGGGTTTTTTTTCAACACTGTAACATAGCATAACTGCTTTTTTTTCTGTCTTCTTTCTTATGTATTTATCATAGTTCTACTCTGTGTCTCAGGGGATGTGCCATCCCTTAATTTTTCTAGTCCGAGCAAACCAGATTACCTTACCATATATCTCCTGTGTTTGCATTAATGTTCTAATAACATGGTTAAACCACTTCTGGTACTGGAACTGTATCTCTGGAAGACAATGCTTAATGCAGTGTTTCTCCTTTGTAAGATATTTTTTCCATACTTTAGCAAAGCCCCCACTCTCTGCCTGTTCCTGCCTGATTCACTCTTTCTAGAAAAGGTTTGGTTGAAGGTGTATATATAACTCCAGATGAGACCTTACTATGGCTTTGTAGAATAGCACAACCCTATTTCTCTCAAAAACTGCTCTTGAAATTTGGTAGGTTTGTATGTACTTATTTGCCTAGCAGTGTCAGACATAGACCTCACAGTCACTTTGTGATTAATGGCTGTGTCCTAGCATTTCTCCTTTTTGTGTTATTTCCAGCTGTCAATGCCATCTTCTGCAAGAAATATTATTAGTCCATAAGTGCATGACCTTTTATTCTACTGTTGAATTTCATCTGCTTTCATTGCTGCAATCCTCAAGGACATTCAGGTTTTGTACACTATTACAATGTTTCATATTGACAAGGTCTCTCAGTTTTCTGTCATTAATAAATGTCATTGCCACATTATATTGAGTTATTGTCCAAATGCACACTGTGATGGACATAGCTTTAGAAGTCCTATGAAGGTTTGCTTGTGTCATGCCCATTATAGAAATCAATTAGTTTTGTCCCATATCCATTCCTTCATACATAAGAATTGACATGATTTGTTGTATCTTTATCGATGGCAGCCTTAGCTCTTCAATCTTATTTTCTGTATGATACTTTTCTGAGTATTCTTACCGTTTCTTAAGAGTATTTTGTGTTTAAACCTTACTGCCTTTACTGTCAGACATGGATACTTTTGGTTTTTACCTTACTTTTTCTGTTGTTGACCTGTTACTTAATTCGTTCATGTCTGGTACAGTTCGTGGCCTGAGGATTGAAAGTGCTTGTGTTGCATAGTGAAAAATCCACCAAGTCCAAGATCTGCCTTACTGAAGGCTTAAAAAAGAGGGTCAGAATCAGTTCCACCACTTCTGCTTCAGTTAATAGGATCTTTAATTCTTCGTCTTAATTGAGCTTAAGACCTTTGACAGATCATGACTCCAGAACTTCTCTGGGCCAGTCAGTGGCTGATTTCCCCATCCTCACCAATGCCATCTCTTTTGTGAACCTCACAGCATTAAGGAAACATTTTGAAAAGAGTCATGCTGACTTTTTTTCTGCTCTGGGAATCCTGACTTCAGTTCTTATTACCCATCAACTGTTACCAAAGTCTCCCTGTCACAGGTGTTGATAAAGGATGCTAGAGTGTCCGCAACACTGGCTGCATGTTCAGTGGTTACCTAAAGGTGGCATTGTGAGGTTCCAGCCACTCCCCTCAGCCCAAAATCATATTCTTAAGAGTATCCCAGTAACTGTGTGATAACATGATCTGCAGACATCTTGAAGTCAAAACTCCTACCAAGACTCAGTCTGTTCTGAGAGGGCTTAGTCTGAGGAGTGTTACTTGTGCCATTTACCACTGTCATTATGTCTCACCAAGACATAAATCTATGAATGCTTCAGAGGTTTTTATTCAAGCGTGCCATGAAAGCTTCCTTTCACCTTGTGCCAGAAATTGCTGTAAATCTGTCTTGGCCAAATCAGGTTAGCCAGCACTGTTCATATCTTTTTACCGTAAAGGTTAATTAACTGGCAAAGAATAGGTCAGTGAAGTGTACATTTCTTCTCTGTGACATGTGGGAATTCCAGTTTCTTTCATTGCCCGAAGTCACAGTCACGGCACCACTGGCACCAAGCTACTTCCCAGCTTTGTGTGGGAATGTAGGGGTTTTCTTCTTTTTTTTTTGTTGTTTATTCTCTACTACCTGTAATTACCTTGTATGACCTGTTTTCTTCAAGAATCATGGCAGACCCTAGACTAAGTTACAAAGGTGATTGGAATACTTTCTGGACTTAGTCATATTGTAAGTTCATTGGAAATCCTTCCCATGGAGGCGGGGGAGAGGCTATTTGCGGTTCAGTGATTGTTCTCTCTTTAGCCAGTGTTGGCTGTAATTTGTTCTACTTGGTGAAGAGCTCATCAGGAAATGTGGTAGAGCATGTGTATGTACATGTGCACAGCACAGTGGAGATTTAAGAGAACAATACTGTACAAAATAAGAACAGTATAGATCGGCCATTGTCAGCATAATGCTAACAAGATAATATTTAGGCTTTATACATTAAAAAAGCAAACCCAAAGCAATAAAAAAATATTTCATCTTGCAAAGAACCTTCCAGTTTTCTCTTATGTGTCTTTTTTACACTCAACACCAGTTGCTATGTGCACAGGTCTGTGAGCTGGATAGCCAGCCACCTCACTTTTAGTGCTACTGCAAGGCAAACAAAGACAGGAGAACTCTGTAATGTTTCTACCCAGTAGTTAAAAACCAACCAACCAACCAACACCACCCAACCAAAAATCCTGTGGAACCCTACTACATGTTACATGTAGCTTCTTACAGGTGACAGCTTGGGTTAATTGCCTGATATGAATTTGAACTCCAGGTCAGTTGTGTTGATTGCTCTGCTTCCCTCAGATTTTACAAAGAGATGCTGTGTTATACTGCTAACTGGAGAGTTTAATCAAAAAACTTACCACTAGACCTGCAATTTTTATGTCAGCTCTCCCATACCTTTATGAAATAGGTTATTCTGACCTTTGCATTCTTTGCATTGATTTCATTGACCCTTACTCATGTAGCCATCCAATCTTTGGTCCTGTCATCCTCATACCAGGTGAAAACAAAAAGGAGTGTTAATTCAGAGCATATCTAAACAGCTATTTGGAGGCAATTGTATGATTAATGTTCCCTTCTCTGACCTAAATTTGCACTAGGTGGCTCCCC